>NC_142769.1:25905353-26205353 GCF_988280905.1 Pimephales promelas
TGGTGCTTTGACTCAAGTCAGTAAAATAACTTTTTCTTGACAGCAGGGTGTTAATGGCAAAAGAATAAAAGCAAGATCAAGTTACAGGCCTGTATATGAGTCAGGGTTTTGGCATGCTAATTGTCCCAGGAGACCCCAGTCTTACCCTTCCGCTCTTGCCAGTGAAGCACAGTTTCAGTTTGCAGGGCCATATGGAGCAGCCTGAGGGAATCGCCTCTAGATGTAATTGTGGCAGTGCCTCAGCTGTCATCCCTTCACCCCAACACTTCATTTCGGGCCTGAATGATGTGGACCTTTATTATCTCAGCACCTATAAGCACACATACATTAGGTGTGGTCTTTATTTTCTATTCTTTCCATATTTGCCTATTGTAGTTTTATTTTACTAGTTTCCTCTTTGTACCAACATATATATATATATATATATATATATATATATATATATATATATATATATACCTATATATATATATATATATATATATATATATATATATATATATATATATACCTGTTTAGGTCATAATTTGATAATTTATTTAATGGTGTGACGCACATCTTGTGTGTTCAAGTAGCTATCTGCAAATGCACTTTTGTCTTGAGACAAAAAAAAAAAATTAACAACTTCTTTTCTTTGTCCATAATTTATTTACTACTTTTACATTATATGAATTATTTGCGAAAGTTTGTTTTTAAGTTAAAAAAACGAGGTGAGATTAATCATAATTCTCTGTTGGAAAAATGATGGGTCTCACGTTTTCTTGTCATGTGATTATTCCACCGGCAGATGTCGTCACTGCACTTTATCGAACCCTTTCTCGCAAATAAATAAATAAAAATAATTTTTTTTACAATAACCTACACTAACGATTAAACTCAGTTCTTGAGAAGAATGTTTTATTTGGTTAAAAACGCAGTAGGTATTTATGAATTATTCAATTTGTTACATTATATTTAAGTGGATTTAAGATATAACCTACTTCTAAAGAGTTACAATTACAAAGGGTAAAATGAATCGATATAGTAAAACAAAACAAAAGCTTAAAATCTGCAAACAATGACATTTTAGGTCTAGGCCTACTATAAATAAGTGGTCAAATGTGACCTCTAAAGATCACTTTTATTAAACAGTTATTGTTTCTGTTTACATCTGGTAATACTCAAAGCGATTTAGGTCTTCGTTAAGTTACCCCTTCTTTGAAGACAGGTCCAAAATCTAGACGGGGGGTTTAGATCGTAGGCTAAGTTACGTTATGTTATTTATTTATTTATTTATTTTTACGTAAAAAAAAAAGGTTATAATAACCATAGACTGCAAAAAAGGTTATAACACGTAACAGGCCTATCTATATTGTAATAAAATGTGCATTTAGTCTAGTTCACTCTATATGCGTGGACCAGTTTCCTCTCCTACATATTTAGGTCTTCACCATGAAAAAGCAAACCGCACAACCGACCTCAGATCAGCGCGCTAATCACATTTACGCGCGCGGCAAAGTCTGAAATGACATCATTCAAGCCAACGCGGATAGTGCTTGCCTTGTCAAATGCCTGATCATAATTACAAACATCAGGGCAAAAAGTATTTTATGATTTAATGTGTCCTACATAGTATTTTAAACAAGCAAAGAAAAAAGTATGAGTTCTGAGGAACCATTCGGTGATTTTTGTTAAGTTGTGTGTCTGTTTGTATATTTCTAAGAGCACTGTGCGATATCTCTCACTACGGCGAAGTCGTTCTTCATGAATATTAATTTGGTCACGCTGTCTTTGCTGTAAAAAATACAACCCGAACCGGTCATGTGCCTAATTAATATTCATGAATCAACTTACAAACGTCAGCTTTTACTGGAAGGACGACAAGGTACGTGGTTAATATTCATGAGCTAGTCCTTCGCCGTAGTAGGATAGGCAGTTCGCGGAGCTTCTCATGTGAGGTCCTCAGGCGTTCAGTGTGTGCCTCCCTTTGTGCCTCTACACTCAAGATGGCTCCCGTTTTAGAGAAGAAGCTTTTGGGCGCAGCTGGGACAGGCGACACTATGGAAAACAGTAACGAGGATGATGAAGGACAAAACCTCTGGTACGCTCGTACCCTCAAAGTGTCCAGAAGTGCAGCGGTTTGTGCAAGGAGTCCGTTTATCTGACAGTGTGAAGTGTTGCTTTGTCACCAGCCGGGTGCTGCCCTGTTCAGACGCCGGTCCTGGATGAGCCCAAAACACTGCACATAAACTTACTGCAAACAAAGTCTGGATTAGGGTAGATTAGACCTTTACATTGGGCTGAATAATAAAGAAAGTATTTGGGACGCTAGGACGCAGATTGTCTCGGTTTAAGTTATATGGCCATGTCATTGCTCACTGGTGGATGTTGTGTGCTATTTTGGCTAGCATTTAAACTCAACGGTTTTCATATTTGTGGTGTTCAAGTCGTTTCTCCTGAAGCTTTGCTTGTCTAGCTGCTAACGTTAATTAAATTGAAATGCGGGTGATGATTATTGTCAGGAAACTGCTGATTTGCTTTCTAACGGTTGATTGAAATCCATCTCTTGTGTGAGAGGTTCATTCTTGTAACGGCCTGTTTGTGGATGTTTTGGTAATAATATATTAAGTTACCTAGTTGCTGGTATCTGCAGACGAAACTAAACATCCAACTACTTTCTACAATTTAAAGTCCCTGTCTGCTAATGTCATGAATGGCAAGTGATCGGTGGTCATTTGTTTTGTGTTTCAGGTCTTCAATCCTCAGCGAAGTTTCCACACGCTCAAGCTCTAAACTGCCTTCTGGGAAAAATATAGTGCTTTTCGGTATGTGACATTTGTTGTTTTCTTGAATATTTTTTTCAATCAAAATTCATAGCTTATTAAATGCGCATGTATGTTTTGCCTACAATATCGACGTACGCTGCTTCATTTGAATGTGCAACCTTCAGCAAACGTTGTTCCAATCATGTATGGCTTAATGTTTTTCTGTTGAAGACAAATTAAGATATTTTAAAGAATGTTGGTATTAATCAAACTGTTTTGGTTATTGAATTCCATGGTATGGAACAAAACAAACTAAATCTATTTTAATGTGTTCTACATAAGAAAGAAAGTTATGACAAGAGTGAAAGGAATGACAAGAGTGTATGAATAATCACTATTTTATTTTGTTTTTATTTTAGTTTTTGGTGAACTATAGTTTTAAGTTTGTCCAAGGTATAAAGCTGAAATAATCTTCATTGTCTTAACACGTAAGATTGTGTCATGATTTATGAGTGATATGATTTCTGGTGTTTTAGGGGAGGATGGTTCAGGAAAGACGACACTCATGGCAAAACTTCAAGGAGCCGAGCACAGTAAGAAAGGTAGAGGGCTGGAATACTTGTACTTGAACGTCCAGGATGAAGACAGAGAGGGTAAGTGATTGAAACTGGGTCAAAGAAGGTGATAAAATGATTAACAAAATATTATTTAAGGATTATGAAGCTTTTGCTGTTTTAATTGCCTTTTTTGTGTTAAAAGGCTGCACTATGAAATTGAATTGTTTTGCAAACAAATAGTGTTGAATGCCAAAAAATATGAATGATAAATACCGGAATTTTATTTTATTTTGGGAGCATACTCCCTATGTAGAAGAAAATGCAGTTTATTCAGGTTTTAAAAAACAAACAAACATATATTTACAATAAACTTTTCCAGATTTAACTCGCTGCAGCGTTTGGATCCTGGATGGAGACCTGTACCACAAAGGCTTGCTGAAGTTTGCAGTGACCACTGAGTCGTTGAAGGACAGTCTAGTTGTGTTTGTGGTGGACATGTCACGGCCTTGGACCATCATGGAGTCGTTGCAGAAGTGGGCGAGTGTGCTGCGTGAACACGTGGACAAACTGAAGATCCCACCTGAGGAAATGAGAGAGATGGAGAAGAGGAGTAAGTGCCGTTTTGCTTTTACTACTGGGCTGTAGTATTAACACCTTGGGCCGGTTTCACAAAGCTATCTTAGACCTGTCTATGGTGTTAGACAAGTCTAAAATTTGCTCATAAACTAGTCTAATGCAAGTTAGACTGTTTCACAAAAATAAAGACTGACTTAATTTAGAACAAACATTTTTTTTTTTTTTTCGGTCTGATTTAGATCTGAAGTCTGAATATCTACTACTATATCTAACTATGCCATAGTCAAAGTCTATCTTTGTGATGCTGGCCCCTTGCTGTTTGTTTGTAGGGGTCATTCAGATTCAAGGGATATTATGGGTGATTATAGCATATGCATATTGTCTTATTCATGAATAGCTGCAGGATATCTGTTCAACTAGAGGAACTTTTGTGCAGCACCGTATATATCAGGCCGGTGGGAATAAGATACAGCAGCTGAACATTTATGTCTCCGTTTTCAAATGTTCCTTCTCTGGTGAGAATAGTTTCTTGTCTTGTATTGGTTGCTACATTTACATATTGACAGTACAGTCAGTGACAGATTGTGCAGAAAGTTGCGGTGCAGTAATAAATGCACTAATAAATCCCTCATAACATAGCAGGTGCAGAGGTTGATTTTGGTTTCTTTTTGAGAATTCAGTAGATAATATAGGAAGTTATGTGAAGTAGTCCTAATCTAGTTTTATTATGAGGGTTATGAGAGCAGGAATGCCTGCACTGTACGATGGTTTAATGACAGTCTAGATATGAAGCAGTCTTTGTGCTTTAAATTTGCATGACCCATGTTGTCAGACTCTTGCTGTTAGTCAAAATGGTCACGAATACTGCCTCACAAGGAAGTGTTACCTAGTTGAAATTAAACATTTGCTGATAATCATCATGTTTTTTTTGTTTGTTTTTGTTTTTTAAAAACCTTGGAAATTAGATGATGCACTGCAGTTTAAAAAATTGATGGGGTCAGTAAGATTTGTTTTGTTTTTTCATTCTCTTGCCAAAACAGTTAAACATTACAGTTAAAAATGTAATTTGTTAAATATTATTCCAATTTGTTTAACTGTTTTCTATTTTAAATCTGCAGTCCTTAACTTTTGGCACTTTAGTGGTTAATAAACAGAACTGCATGTGTCTGTCTTCTAAATGGTAATGTCAATCAGGGCTTGAAGTGAATATTTTGGATTTCTAAAACATTTGACTGACCATACATTTGATGGCTTGAGGTGTTTTGCTTTATGAAGACTTTAAGCCCATTAGTGTTTGAGAAGTGTGATTGTGAAGAGAGAGGCAGAGTCCTCAGACATGAAGTGAGAGGTTATTTCTGAGGATGACTGTTTCTGCGTGTGCCCTATAAACAGGGCTGTGACAGCAGAATGGGGAAGTGGCTTGGCAATGGTATTGTTTTTTAGTTTCCATATGAAATACAAAACCCAGTGGTTTTACAACACATTTGAATGGCAGTTTTTGAATCTCTAGACCGTATGATCATCTTGTTGTGTGATGTTCATCCTTCTAATATTTTTTTTACAGAGAACATGCTTTCTTTGATGATTTTCAGTGTTTTACTTTAACAGTTAAAACATGTGATTTAAAATGTTTCATGGAAACTGACCCACCCTGAAAAAGGGCCATTGCTTCCTTAAGGAAGCACAAGCAGCCTCTGCTCACTCCTCCTCACATCTGACCGGATTCAGTGACGTCAGCAGCACTCTAGTGGGAAGGGCAGTTCAGCCTCTCTTACAAGGCGTTGCATCATGGTCTGCTCACTCAGACGTTCCTGATATTCAACTCATTGTTTTTAGCATGGCATGAGAGCAACACCCAAGCACAACTCAAACCACTGTGCTAAAACATACTGTCTCACAACTCTTAGTCAGCTAACACATTGACCGAACATTTTTTTTTTTTTTTTTTAATTTAGAGAGAGACATCAGGATGTACTTTGGAAATACTTGTTCAAGTATTGTTCAGATGTGGCCTTGTAACTACTTTTTTTTATAAACATATATATATATATATATATATATATATATATATATATTTTTTTTTTTTTTTAAAATAAAAACACTACTTAATCGGTATTTACTTTTTTGTTTTCTATCATGTTTTTAGATGCACTTGTTAGCGCTCTGATGCCTTCATGCCTGCAAATGCACACTGGACGTGTGTAGTCTGTTGACTGTCCCCACCCTTGTTTGTGGTAGCTGGTCAAAGTCGACAGTAGAAAGTGATTGTAAACTGGTGCTTCTTTTGATTGAGACTATTGCATTAAGTCATATTGATTAAGAAAGTTGCAGATTATTTTTTTTACCACAACTTCAATGTTGATTGTCTGGTGAAAACAGTCTGATAAAGTTAATTAAAAAAATATGTTCACTATGTTTTTCAGCCTGAGTTTGTTTAGAGAACTGTGGAGATTACGTGAGGTAGTAGAATCAAGGGTTTTATATAAAAATGTCTGCAGACGGTGCCATGTGATATTGAGCTCTTGCCTTATTGGCTATTATCATTTAAAAAAGAATCACTAGATGCAGACGTTAACATTGGCTTGCCTTCTGGAAATAATTAAGATGGACTCTTTGTCCAAAAAGAACACAGTAGTTTATTGGTTTGCAACAGATTATCTTGATCTCTGGCTTCTGTGGAAACATACACACTTCACATCGCTGGGTGAGTGTTGGTAACTGAGTGTGATATAATTAGTAAATAAAGAGATTGAATCCAGTTTATACACCACTACCATTCAAAAGTTTGGTGTCGGTAAGGCTGCATTTATTTAATCAAAAATACAGTAATATTGTGTCATCATACTATTACATTTTAAAGTAACCATTTTCTATTTTAATATATTGCAAATTGTTTTATTCCTGTGATTGCAAAGCGAAATTTTCAGCAGCCATTAATCTGTAAAAAAAAAAAATTGTAGTGACCCCAAACTTTTAAACGGTAGTATATGTTAAATCTGCTTTTAGGACTGGCATGTCTGTTATTCCAGCAGCATGTTTTTCCATTAACAGTACGCTAAAGGAAGTTGTGCAGCTTGCCTGGTTTCTGGGTCATCTGGAGCTGCATTCTTAAGGTTCCTGAGGAAGTTCCTCCCCCCTTTCCCTCACTCACCACCTCCTCAATCTACCACCAATAATAGACCATTCCAGCCACATTCTTCCGCACATCAACACCATGCCCTCTTCATATACTCCTGTGTATTTAACATTGTTTTGAGTTGCTGTGTCTGAGCTCTACATTACAGAACACAGGAAGAGTCTTGAGAATGTGCTGTCAGCTCTGTTCTCTTGAGCTGCTCTTCTACAGGCATCGGACGCTCAAATGTGTCCATAACAAGTCATGATTTCAGGCAGTTTGAGTTGCCCAGATAATGACCTGTTTGGGCAAAACAACATGCTACAAATCCTTGCCAATGCTAAGATTTATTTATGTATTTTTTTCTTTTTTTAAATGTAATCTTTTTTTTTGGACAGACTGTCTGTTTGGGTCTTATGTAACCTGACCGGGATGTCCTAAATATGTGGATGTTCTCTATATTTGTATGGCTTTTTATTGGTCGAGGCTATTTAATACTTAAAGTGATAGTTCACCCAAAAGTGAAATTTCTGTTCATTTACTACTAACCCTCATGTTTTTTAAAATCCATTGAATAAACCCAATCAATTTCCAAACACAATATACAAAGGTATCAAATCATGGTAAAAAGTTTAAATCCAGTCTGCGCTTTCTTTATTTTCTTTTGCGGTCGAATGTGTTTTCAATTACCACTGGAAGTAGTCGAAAGTGGAGAAGCTCAACATGTTTTAGACCACATTTACACCTTTATTTATATAGCGTCGTCTACTTGTGATCCGAATCCAATCGACCAAAACAAATTTTAGTGAACAGGGCCTTATATAATAACTTTTACAGGTCCACTAGAAATTTGTTATGCCAACTAGCATTGTTGTGCCATTTAAAGAAACAGTCAAACTTGATGGAGGTTGATGATGGATTGATACATTTTGTCGTCATCATCAATCTAATATAGCTATTGTTTAAAGGGGCTATCTGTAGGTTTTTACTTCTAAAAATCTTTATCCCCTTACTCGTCAAACAGCTCCGGTGACCCCAGATTATCGCTGTTCTACCTTTATTGCTCATTTAAACATCACACACTACTTGATCTGGACAATCTCAGCAAGATTAAAGACTCCTGCTTTGAAATTTGACCACTCCTTACCAATACCCGAGATCAGTCTGATTAATGGTCTGGCCCCGGCGTACCTCTCTGAGCTGGTCACTGTATACCATTCAGCCAGAACCCTCCGCTCAGACCACCTCTTTGATGATTATCCCCAAGTTTAGATGCAAAAAGTTTTGAGGCCGGTCTTTTGCCATCCACGGTCCTACTTTGTGGAATGCCTTACTCCCCTGCGTAACATTACTTTGTTTAGTGTTTTTAAATCACAGTTGAAAACATTTCTTTTCAGGAAGGCTTTCAACACGTAATCATTTGTTTGTTTTTTTTTAGTTTTTTTTTTAGTCGTTATGTTATTGTGTTGTAACTGCTTAGATTAGCTTTAACTTGCAATTTTTATGTACTGTTGTCTTTTTATGTGTTTTTTGGAAAGCGCTTTGTGCACCTTTCTGGGTGTTTTAATGGCGCTATATAAATAAAAATTTAATTGAATTGAGTCTGTTAAATTTTGAGTTTTGAATTGGAAGCTCTCAATTGGTTGACTTTCACAACACAAATATATGCATGTTGTGTCTATTCATAATGACTTATGAGCAGAAACCTTTTTATTTTGGGTATGTCATGAATGCATCACTTGCCAAAATTGGGGTTGAATAGAAAGGGGTTAAAAGAGTTTCCATTTGTACATTTATGAGCCAACCATAATGTGATAGAAAGAATGACACCTTAACTGTCCACCACTGTTGCCCTTAATCAGCCTGTAGGCTCAATTCTGTGTGTGGAGGAGTCAGGTCCCAATTGGCGTGTCATGCGCTTTCTCACCTTCTTGGGCTTACATACGTATGTCAGCCATTAGTTGCAGCGGCAATCGCTAGCAAATAGACTCTGCAGATGGAAAGAAGCGACCAGCCTCCAGCACAATCCAGACACCCACGGAAACTCCTCGTAAGTAAAAAAAAAAAAGCCTTATCTAGCGCATCCAAAATAGAGAGTGACCGGCGTCGGGCAAAGACGAGTCAACATCGGAGTGGCGTTTGATTCTTTGAGGGAAGCTTGTTATAAAATCAGACCCCGTGCTGTCAAACAATAACCTTACAGTCCTGTAACTTTTCTTACCTCTAAACATGCTGGTGAATCTCGATTGCTCTGGTTGCTGTGGTCATGCTCATACGAGCTTGCGCACCGAGAACGATCATGAGACTGGCTGCAGTCTCTCTAACGGCCATTGGTGTCAGTAAGGGTTAGAAATTTTAGAACTTACGCAATGCTCCGTTAAACCCTATTGTCGTCTTGCTAGAAATTTATCTCTGCAAAATCTGTTGCCTTTGCTTACTTAAATGTTGTCATGTCATGGATTTGTTGTAGCAATAGTGTTTTAAATTGCAATGTGATGTAAGTTGTAATGTGATGCTTATTTTTGACTTTATGATGTACCTACTGACACTGTTTACTGTAAATAAATGTGTAAAGGTTTGACCCTACTTGTGTGTTACTCTCCTCTCTGCAGTGGTTAAGGCCTTCCAGGAATATGTAGAACCAGAGGAAGCCACGCCAAGCTCGCCCCAGAGACGAGGGCCAGCAGCTGCGGGAGACGACGAGAGTGTGCTGCTGCCCCTGGGAGACAACATCCTCACACACAACCTGGGCATTCCAGTGCTCATAGTTTGCACAAAGGTAGGTGAAAGTGATCAAATCATTTGGCCTGTCACATTGGGTTTAGTGATCGTTGCATATCAGTATAATACATGTAATAAATACTTGCTGAAAAAAAGTCAAGATAGTTTCTTTCAAAAAAAAGGCTTACTGACCCAAAACGATAATGTACGTCCTGTGTATAAATATGAATTTGTAGGTATACTGTTATTTGAGTGGGTGTTTTGAGTTGTTTTGCTCAGTGTTAAGGGGATTTTGCTCTGATGTATCAAGTGTGTTTTTCCAGATGAAAAGCTCCCTTTATGGAGTCTCAGTAGCCTGCAGGTCCAGAGCTGCAGACTGACCATGCTCCCCTCACATGCTCTCTTAGATCAGAACATGCTCAATGTTCTCTACTATTGTTAGCCTCCCTCCAGCCCTGTGTGCATGCAAGACAACCTGTTTTTAAATGAGGGGGTTTAGGTCCGAGAGTAAAATGTTCGCTCTTTGTTCTCTTCAATGTCAAGAGGCGAAGTGATCAAACTCCCTCACCCTAGAATAGAGCCTGATTAAATTTCAGAATTGCAGTTCTTTCCAATTTACTTGAAAACACAAAGTTCTTTCTAATCAAAATGCATTAGCATCATCGTTACAGATCTGCGGAAATGGCAGCATTTCACTGGCCATCTGCAACACCTACAGTATTAGAGGATCGTTCACCCAAAAATGAAAATTGTCATTTACTCAACTCTCGTGTTGTTTCAAACCTGTATGACTTACTTTCTTCTTTGAACACAAATGGTATTTTGAAGAATGCTGATGTCCAAACAACATTGGATGCCATTGATGTCCATTGTTTGGAGAAAAAAGTTTTTAAAATGATCCTTTTCAAGATGTCAACTAAGGTTTAGTTTCCCAATTTATAAATTGCATTGCTTCGTCACAACTTTCACAAGTATTACAGACAGGATATGTTTTATTATTGAGTGAGAGAGTATGTATTGTGGTTCAGTAGATGGTCAGTGGTGTCTGACATGCAGAAATGTGTTTGCATTTCCAGTGATGCTCATGGAAGCCTCCTGAGTTTAAGCAGCCTACTCGGCACCTCCTTTTCCTGCCAATGTAATAATTGCTGGCAATCGGTGGCAACCTGAGTCATTCATAAATGTGGCTGCTGCATCGTAATGAGTCCCATTGCGCATGTGTGTGCTTCTCTGCTATTTTTAGGATGGGTTGTCTGTGATATGCCCCATGTCTCAAAAGGGACGAAACAAAAAATGGGACACCTGAGAAAGCCTAACTGTTAAAGCAAGTTATTTATTAACAAAATAAAAAATAAAAAAAAAATCTGTGTAATGTAGTAGTCAGGCATCAGTAGTGTTATGGTAGATGAATGCATGAGTATGTAATGTGCAAAAAAGAAACAACCAAACAAATATTAAAAGCAATCTAATCAAATAGGTCGTGCACATCTACCATCCATCTTGCTTCTTTTAGAGGTGAAAATGGAAGTTGGCGTCAGGTGTCACCGACGTAATTATATGGGAGGGTGAAATAATCCGTTCAACCCTGGGGAAAACCCCATTAAAGACACAGGTCCTCACAGTCTGTCTTTTTAAAAACAAACACTATCTTAGAGCTTCAATACATTTATAAAGGGATGGTTCACTATTTTTGTTCTGTTCAAGTATAATGTTTTAAGACTCTGCACCTAAGACACCCTCTCAAGTGATTTATCTCTGTCTCTATCTCTTAGTGTGATGCTGTCAGTGTACTGGAGAAGGAGCACGACTACAAGGAGGAGCATTTTGACTTCATTCAGTCTCACATACGGCGGTTCTGTCTACAGTGTATCCTATACAAAAGCAGTCTCAATATATTTGCTTTCATAATCCTATACAGTAAACTGTAAAAAATGTATGTAAATTTACAGCAAAAAAAAATAAATAAAAAATTTATGTAAATTTACAGAAAAAAACCCCCCCAAAAAACAGGCAGATGTGGTTGCCAGAAATTCATCGTAATATTTGCAGTATTACTATGTGGCATATTGGTCCTGTACATTTTCCAACTTCTAATAGTATATTTCATCAAGTTATTTAATGTTGGTATACCAATCTACTTGAAGTACCAAAGACTATGTCTAGGTGCCGTGGGCGGTATATCAAGTTTGTACGATATATTGATATGTTTTTATAAAGATATTGAAGGATGCAATAATGTTCATATAAATAGAGAGACACAGATATTTGTCTTGAACATGAGACACTTTAGTTTAAGGTCTTTTAAAACAACTCGTAAGATTTAGTTAAAGTGGTAGTTTACAAAAAAAAGATTCTATCATTTACTCACCCTCAATTTGTTCCATACCTGTATGAGTTTCTTTCACAAATCATTATATTTTAAAAATGTAATAATGTAATGTAATATTAACCCTTTTTTGCACATGTAGGTTGGGTTAGCCTACACGTTTACTTCATAGCCATCAGTATGAACATTATTTATAGGACATTGGACAGTATGTGAAATAACATTTTGTTTGAAATACTGTTAGTACATTTTTTTTTTTTTTTATCCAAATAGAAAAAAGTAGAAGACATCTAGACATCTATCGTATACCATTCAGCCAAATAATATATAAGATATGATTTTTTTTATTTATTTTTTTGGCCATATCGCCCAGACCTACCAAAATCTGCTCTTTACTTTAAAATGTATTGATAACCACCATAATGATACAGGTGGTAAAACGGAAAGCTACATGATGATGAGTGAAAAATGTTTTTTTTTTTTTTTAAATGTGACCTGTCCGTAAAATGTGGTCACTGCTCGTTTATAGACATAAACTCAAAAACAGAATATGTAACCCAATAGTGCCCTTATGTTCTTTATTGATAACAATGAGAAGAAACCAAATTATTTACAAAAAACAAAATATGTGTATAATGCAGGTACTTCTGGGAATGTTCTTTCAGTTTTTCATTGTAAATTATATAGCATTTTATTGTTTTTACTTGCAGAAAATCTGAATTCGTTTTTTTTTTATTTTATTTTTTTTATATGTAATACAATATTTGGCGATTTAGTTTTTTACCATACATGGTGAGGTGAACTTACCATAGCATGTTTAGAGTAATTTGAATTCCTGTAAAAAAATAAATAAATAAAAAGGTGTACTTATCCTTAATCAAGTCTCAAAGATGGAGCTGGCTTGATTTACACTTCGGTCAAAGAGGAGAAGAACATAGACCTCCTCTACAAATACATGGTGCACAAAATATACGACTTCCAGTTTACAACGCCTGCCTTAGTGGTTGAGAAGGACACTGTGTTCATGTGAGATCTCTGAAATCCCCTAAAACATTGCATTTATCATTTTATTATCTTATTTATCTATTTCTGCAAGAAAACCATGTCTAATTCAGTTTGGTGAAAGTCCGTCAAACTGGTTTCAATTAAAACTATTTTAATCTCTGCGTAGTCCATCTGGATGGGACAATGACAAGAAAATTGCCATCCTGCATGAAAACTTCACAACAGTTCGACCTGAAGATCCCTTTGAGGACTTTATAACGAAACCTCCTGTACGAAAGGTGAGGAGAGAAAACCTAGGAATGAGAATTTCCCCTTGGATTTTTCTGTTTGTTAAACATTTGCCTTTTTATCTCCTTTTTTGTCTCTAAAGTTGGTGCATGACAAGGAAATTAGTGCAGAGGAGGAGCAGGTCTTTCTCATGAAACAGCAGGTAGGAGAACAAACTTTTTTTTTTTTAAGTTTTAAGATCCGGTTTCCTTCATTCAGTGCTGAAGTTAAATATTAGAAACGCAGGCAGAACATACCTCTACCAAGCAAGTGATCTCTACTAACATCAACACGCATTTCTCACTGTGCCCTTCTGCGGTCTCTCATTAGTTTGATTAGATGCAGTGAAACTCATTTGACTCCTCTGTGTTTTCATTGGCTGACCCGGTGTCAGCTGTTTAATTACACAATATTTGGTCATTTTAAAACATTAATTCATTTCTAATGGACCTTCTCACATATTGGCACATTCTCTGGATGTTCACTGTGGGTCTTGTCAAATATCCTGAACAGCTCTGCGTGGTTTAATCAATTGTGAACAGTGTTTATGTGAGGGTTTTTTATTGAGAATGATCTTTAAATGCATGAATGTTTCACCAATCATTATTACGCATTTAGTGACCCGGATCTATATCTAACATGAATGGATCTCTGCCTGTCGCGATAGCATGAAAGTCCTGATATTAGAGTAACAATTAGAGAAGAATAAATTTGTATACCTTTTGGATCTTGGATGGGGTTCAGTTTGAGCAGATGTTTTCAGAGCTCATTTCCCAGTACATTCAGCATCTGGCTCATATTCACAATCTCAAATGTGCTCAAAATTATCATTTTCCACATCTTTGAAATCAATATTTTGATCGCTGACTGCTTCTTCACCATCAAGTGACAGTGACACTAATATTTGTGTGCTTGCTCTTCAGTAAATCACATAGCTATTTCAAAGTTTGCTGATGATACTTCCTATTCTTTTATTTTCTGCCTGCGAGTGAAACGTCACTTATATCGTTTTGTATCAGAAATAGTCCCTTGTGTAAACTGCACTTATTCAGTTATCAAAGATTCAATTATTGTTGTGCAGAAAAAAATATACTTACACTGTTACACACGTCAGTTAGTGACGCATATAAAATTTTTTTAAAAAATGAATGGGAAAACAGGCATTCTTTTATTATTATTTTTTTTTTTTTACTTTTCTTGATGTATTGTTTTTAATGAATTGATTGAACTAAGAAGGTTGTTGTCTAACTTTGAAAAGTAAATGAGGAGGGTAGTGTATGATGTCCCGAGTCACTAAAGACCAGAGGTATACGTTTAAGGGTTAATAATATTAAGCTGCATGTAAACACAGTCACCGCTGTTAAGCGGCTCCTTTTGATTTCACCAAGTACATTCATTTCTTTGTCTTTGAAATGAAAAGATCACTCTCTGTGACATGGAAGACAAACAAAGTGTTGTGTATTAGCTATATAACTGCCGTTGTATAATACAAACTTAAGGACTTTTAGTCAAAAATAGTCTACCATTCAAAAGTTTGGCATCAGTAAGAAAAGTCTATATTTATTATACTAAAGCATATTTATTTCTTTGTTTTTTTGATCAATTTACCATACTCGCTGGAGACAGTAAATTTCTTTAAAAAAAAAAAAAAAAAAAAAATCTTACTGACCCCAAATGTATGAACGGTAGCATATGCATTTCAAAATAATGATTAAAGCTTTTTATTAAAAATGTACATCTTACTTTATTACAGTCATTGTTATCTAAGCAGCCGGCCACACCCACAAGAGGAACAGTAAGTGTGACTTCAGACCTCACACTCTCCTCATACACTTAAGTGTGACACTGTTATGTTGCTTTGAGGATTTGGTGAGATAATATTTTGACACTTATGCTTTAGAGTTTTACAAAAGCCACCGAACTCTTTTGTAGGTTTAAATTGCATTTTAGATTTCCTCTTTAGTGATTTACGTATTGAAAAATCTAAATCTCCTGAATTGCTTTTGCATTTTCCTGACACCTGTTTGTTTGTTTGTTTGTGTGTGTGTGTGTGTGTGTGTGTGTGTGTAGGAGTCTCCTGTCCGGACTTCATCTGGTTCACCCCGGCCAACAGGCCGAACAGGGCCTACAAACGTGGCTAGTGTCTCACCCATGACTGCAGTGAAGAAACCAGACCCCAACATGAAAGGTAATATCTTGATGCAGAACCTAAATGAAGCTTTGTGTTCTCATGGCTCTCTGTTCATCAGTGCGGCACAAATAACACATGATTGTGCAGTCAGAACAGTGTTTTCTTGAGTCTAAATATGAGTACTTTTTCTCTTTCTTTCTTTATTTCTCTCTCTCTCTCTCCCACACTCATCTCATTTTGCTGGATCATCCCTCTGCCTCTGTCTTGCAGTGTCCTCCTAACCTCTTTAAAACACTGCCCTCCTGAGGAGACCATTGGATAATTCCCTAAACATTCTATTTCTGCTGGTTCCTGTTGGTGTGGGAAAAAATGAAATGTTCACACCATTAAGCTTAGGTGGAAAGCATATCACATACCAGCAGGAATAGATTCAGTTGCTTTAATGAAATAAACTTTTATTTATTCTTAAAACTTACTGCCCTGTAGGGTATCAGGTATTATATTGCACTTTTTTTATTTTTCAGTTAATAGCCTGCCTGTGAGCATTGTAGTTAGTACCATTGAAACCAAGGAACCATAGCCCTCCCCTTTCGGTGTTATAATGGTGGTAATTGTAGTTCTGTATGTGCTTTTCAGTAGTGCAGTGTAAATGAATTATCAGCTTGATCTCCCCATTGTCACTTGAGGTCATGATACTTAATTTATGTGCGTTTGTAGGAGCAGCAGCAAATGAGGGAGTGCTGGCCAACTTCTTCAACAGTCTGCTAAGTAAAAAGACCGGTGCGCCGGGCAGTCCTGGCTCACCAGGGACAGGAGCAGGAGCGGCTGTACAAGGGTCTGCCAAGAAAACAGGTAAATTCTTCCTTTTCCAGCCTCAAGTATAGGAACAGGTGAATCTCACAAAATACTGCTATGTATGGGTCATATCTTAGCCCAAAGTCTTGATTTTTATAACAACATTACTGTATTGCAAAACACAAGTCGTCCCAAGCCATTTGTCTGAATTTCATGAAATGGGGTGTGCACCATCCCAAGATACTCCTGACAAAAGTGATCAAAATTAAAGGGGCCACATGATTCGATTTCTTGTTTTCTTTTTTGTGTGTTTGTGTTGTTTAGCTGTTTGTGGATGTATAATATCTGCAGAGTTACAAAGCTCAGTCTCAAACCCAAAGAGATATTCGTAAAAGGCTCAGCCACGCCTTCCTTTTGGGGGGGCGTGTTTCATAAAAGAGTCTCATAACACCGCGCAAATGTATACACAAAGAAAGAAGGCGTAACTTTTATTCTCACTGTATTGTTGTTGCCGACATGTCGTGGAGACGGTATGTTTTTTGTTGCGAAAGCAAAACTACTTTGTTTGGCTTTCCCAAAAAAAAGGACACAATTAGGAAAGTTTTTAAGTTTTATTAACAACACTGTTCTAGAACAGTACAGCCAAAATATTCGACTGTGTGCTGGGCATTTTTCGAAGGAGTGTTTCCAGAACCTGGGAGAGTACACGGTTGGCTGTGCAGAAAGGCTGATTCTAAAAAATGGGGCAATTCCATCTTTGCATTTACATTTTGGCACTTCTGACTCATGAAACTCTAAGTCTCTGTCTATTTTAAGAATTTGCCTATTACTGACTATTCAAACGTGAGTTTTGAGCAGTATAGAGTAGCGCTTCTTTGTTGTTTCTACGATCAGAAATGCAGACATGGGTTTATGTTTATTTAGTGTTGCATAGATCTGATTTTCCAAGTATAGTAAGGGGCGTAACATTTCTGTCACACGCTTAATGTATTCGTGCCATTCACAATTCACTGGATCAGTGGCCAATCAGAGCACACTGCACTTTTCAGGACGATGAGCTTTGTAAAAATCTACACGTTTCAGAAGGGCGGGCCATAGAGGAGCAACATGTACAGTATGTGTAAAATAATGATATTTATTTTTTACCTAAAATTGCATAAACATTGCATTAAACCAAATGCACCAAATATTTTAAATGCAATGTTGCAAGCCTCAAAAATGTGGTAAACATGGATAACAGGAGGACATTCTGAATATGTTTTTTGTTCCTCTTTTGATTTTGGGTTGACTAATGACTTGTACAATTCTTCATGAGGTTCACCTGGCCATCTTCTGTCATAATGTTCTTTTGTTTCCTCTGGACAATGCTGTTTTTTTTGGAGTTTTACCCTTAGAGTCAGAGAGAGTAACCAGAAGGAATGGGCTGAAAAGCCTGTGTGAGTGACGCCACCATGGATGGTGATATCCAATACTCTCTGGTTTTCACATTTAGAATGATGTCAAATTCATACCAACTGCACTTTTCTTTTATGATACAGTTAGAGGTCGACCGATAGTGGATTTTTACCGATAACAATAACTAGGTTGGCCTGCGCTGGCCAGTAACTGATTAATCAATTGAGCTTTTTAAAATGGATACTGGATGAAAATAAACATGACACATAAAATAGCTCTGAACGTTATTACAAAATTTGAAATCCAGTACTGAACCATGAAAATGCACTGTACTTTTTACATTTAAATAGTGCATTAACTAATGTTAAGAGATTTTAAAATGTAAACATATATTAGTAAATGTTGAAATTAACAATGAGCGATACTTTTAAGTGGAATCTTATTGTTACTAATTCATATAAACCCAAACAGTCATGCTTAGGTGGCCATCTTTAAATATCTACTCAAACGCTATAGCATTGAAATTAAACTCATATGTATATTGTATATATACTCTCACTTTATTTGCCTCTATTTTAGAACATTTGATTATCTAATAAAAATAGCAAAATATGTTAAACAGTGACAATAAAAAAATTAATTAGTGTTCGTGTTCTCTACTAATGCAGCATCTAATCAACAAATTAAGTACTTTATGAGATGAAAACGTATACTGTATACATACCATTTCGTAGTCCGTTTTAAATCCGCATTTGTTGTTTGCCTCGCTGTGAGCGCACAACCTCACGTGTCAAAACAAACTCCAGGAAGCGTCAGTGATAGTTTTTATGTCACCTCTAGAGGCCGCTCTCGTAGTGTGTAACGACAGCAAACTCTTCTCAGCCCCCCGCCCCAGCAATGGACACAATGCAGAAAAAAACTATTTGTTTGTATTTGTTGCCGATAACGAATTGTTCCAGCAATCGGCAAAACCGATAAATCGATCGACCTCTTGTTACAGTGGTTTACATGAAGTTCTAATATATATATATTAACACTTTTCTGTTCTTTACCTGCTGTTATGGCCCAGGCATGTAAATTAAATTGTGCTTTGATAAAGAACCCCATGCGGTTTTGTTTTCTTTTCCTTTTCATGTCTGTCTTAGTAAGTTGCACAGCATGCTCCTTTTTGAATACATACCAGCATGCAGCACTCATCCACCGAAATGATTCCCACATAACCAACCTATGTTATTTTTATATTCAACACAGAAACTACAGGAGATTACTCTGTTTTTTTTCTCTGTCTCTCTCTGTTTTTCCAAGGGCAGAAGCCGGGTTTGACTGACGTCCAGGCGGAACTGGACCGATTGACTCGAAACCCCGACTCAATGTTAACGGCCAACAACACCCCAGCGACAGAGAACGAGGCATGAGCGCGTCAACAGCATTGTCCACTCTGGAAATCAACATGTAATGACATAAAGGAGAAAAAAAAAAACGCTATTCATGACCAAAATTCCCCCCACCTTGTGTGTAAATCAGCAAACAGACCGAACGTGTTGGGATGCTATCAGATGTATAGGCTCTGATGTTGTGGGGGAAAAAGAGGTAGATATTTGAAAAGATGCAACTGCTTTTCTTTGTTTTCATTTCCAGACCCCTTTCTATGTTTGTTTGTTTATTTGTGGTGATTAATTTTTGGTGTGGCATGGCAGGTCAGGTAATGGGTGCTCTCTCCTTAAGGAGGCAGTCGAACCTCTGAAGTGTGGGGCCTCGCTTAGCTTGGGACACTTTTAACCGCACCCATACCCCTCCTCCTGACGAGCAGATGCGCACTGCTGCTTCCGAGCAGTCGCTTCCAGTATTGAAATCTGCTGCAACTACTGCTAAAAGCCTAAACATATTCATCGAAAACAAGTACTTGCAAAAAGTATATAGTAGCGTGTACAAACATAATTGCATTTATGCTGATGTATTTATGAAGAAGCAAGCGAATCAAGCTGTTATTTTCTCTCTGTGTTTTATCAGTGAGACGTTAAGCTTCACTTAACACGGTTAACATCACTGATGTCATGACACTAATGACAAATACCCATTGGCCTTCAGCATACAGGAATGGCAGACATTGCCACACCGCCTCTGAATTATGTAAATATGTGCTAAATATTTGCTACACAAGCTTTGATTTGATTTTTGTATTAAATTGAGTTATTTTAACAATTTATGGAGGACTATTTCAGATGAAACGAGCATTGATGAGTATCAGGCTGAGATTTTTCTTTTGGCTATGGTTGTTTTTGGAGGAGAGGGGCAGGGCAGCATCTTTCCTAGTATAACTCCCAAGTGCCTGTGTCTTAGTGGAGGTGCTTGTCTGCAAAAGAGGAATTGCACTGTAGCATCAACAGTCAATGGTTATTTTCTCTCTCTCTCTCTTTTTTTTTTTTTGGTCCAGCTTCATGTAATTTATTTTTGTTTGTCTGTGGTCATTGCTTTTTTTTTTTTTTTTTTGCTAAAATTACACATTTTGCCTACTTTAGTGGCCTAGTTTTTTTTTTTTTTTTTTTTGCTGCCATAGGGAACTTGCCTTTCTTTTCGTGAATGTCACTGTCAATATAAAACCTGTTTAGCATATTGACGGGACATTTCGTCCCACCCTCAAGTTTAAAATCGTGGCTTAAACCACTAGCACCATTCACATGTGGCCAAGCGACCGACTGTACGTCGTGTCTTCTGTCAGTCCTGACAAATGAGATCAGATTTGTTTGTTAGCAGTTTTTTTTATATATATATATTTATATATTTAACTTGAGGACTGATTCATGTTAAACATTCCCAGGTTCTGCGCATTGTAGGTGTCTCTGTAAGCGATCGACGCATGTTTGTTTTGTGTGCCCTGCCTGAGTGCCCACTGGAAGTGACGACTTTGCCTTCAGTGTTGCATTCACTGTTGTCACTCCACATGCTCTGTCTCTTCACTCAGGGTAGGTTTGAGTCCATATGACAGCCTCGTCCGTCTTCATAGTCAATTTCTCAACATTTTCTTCCACTACTGATGCTGTATTTTATTGAATTCCTTCAAGCAAACTGTTTTTGGTTTTTCTTTTTTGGTCATTGAACATGTAGCAAGTTTAGTTGGTTTAGCTTGACAAATCATCCACAGGCATGATGTAATGCTTTTCTTCTGGTTTTTAACCTTGCTCTTGTGGACAAACTGTAAATGGAGCAGCTAAAGTGGCTTTTAAATGATCATTACATTTTCAGATGAAAAAGGAAAACGCAGAGAATTGGAATCTGGAACCAAAGATGTAGAATCCACATGTTATGTTTATGTCGAGTAGCTGCCCTGAATTTCTCCCAGGTGGCCGATCTTGGCCGAGCCTGGAGAAGCCATCATTCCAAAACGGATCCTCTGTTTACTGCGGTGGTCTGTGTTCAATGTCCGAATTTTGTCCGAAGGTCTTTGTCCTTTCTTTTTAAGCTCTTCAAGGGAATAGACCACAAGACATGTCGAGTTTACTGTTGTTTTGCATGAACTTGTGTTATAGAAATATGAAAAGAATAATCTTATACCAAACTAGAGATAAGGAACTCGAATGAAATTTACATTTATTCTGCATAATATTGCTTAACGGTTTCCATTTATGATGGGCAGAGCTGTAAGCATTTGCTGATATTCAAGCACAACATTAAGTCTGGACTCTATACCTCTTGTTTTAGTGGTTAAGGTTTTTCATCTATATGGACTATGTGAGAATTTCTTGGGCTGTCCCTAATGAAGCCTTCGGTCACATATAACATTCTACTTGCTTTTAAAAGCGCTCATAACCTTAAATGCACTTAGATGCACTTAAGTATTCCATTGCATTCTGCATAGGCTGTGTGACTGAAATCTCACTGTGTGTACTGAAGTATCACTGACACATTCCTGTGAACATGGCTCCTTTTTTTTTCCACCGAAAGACGTGACGTTGTAACCGTTTTACCGGAAGCGAAGAACTGTTATTCATTCGTCTTAGTTAATTTTTTTTTTTAAAGCAACACATTGTTAGCATTTGAACATTTCATTGTTTTTCCTACACAAATTTAGCTGGTTACTGATTCTAATAGTAGCTTGGTGCAAATATAAGCAAAAACCTAAAGGACTAAGAAATTGAAGAACTAACAAGCTGCTCCTGAGGTGCCTAAAGTACTTGAAAAAGCTTCCTAACTCAGAACCCATCTGTTTTCCTAAAGGAGACACACAATGGATAAAAGATCTAAGGGTGGCCACCAAAAGAAACAAGTTTACTTGGCTTCAGCTTCATTGATTTATTTCCCTTGTTTGGGGATGATTGCAATTATATAATGAACAGCACATTTTGTATGTATTTCATTAGGACTAGGATGGAGGTTGACTGCTTTGTTCTGTATAATCCTTCTAATATGCACTTAGCCCTGTAAGTAAGAAAATGTTGAGAAAATATTCTGGCTTCCAAAATTTTCTATACAGGAATTGAAAGACCTTTCTATTCACACAAATGACTGTTTGTGTGCTATACCGTAAAGTGAGTCTGATTGTATGGCTTTAACTTGATGCAGTATGTGGCCATGTGAAATCTTGCTTTTAATTCAAACAAGATAAGGAAATGTCTTTTTTTTCAGTCCTGGCTTAAATAAAATACAAATCCAGACTACAACTATATTGTGATAGTTTTTTGTTTGTCATGTCAATTCATTTCATAAGATGCACAGTATTACAGTACTGATTAAGACCTACAAATATTTAATGTTTTGTTTGCCATACGTGACGTCTATTGAGACTGATCATTTGAAACTGTTTTAGAGACGTCAGTTATTGGATGATTTGGGAACCAACCCAGTAGGGGGCAGTGCTGTTCTCCCAATTTCTATCTTTTGTTTGGTGTCAGATGTTTGATGAAAATGTGCACAAGCAAAATTTCCTAAATATAATCTTAAGGCTAAACACATTCTATGTAAAAGTTTATAAAGTCATAGCCTATTAAAAAAAAAAAAACTTTTAAATGTAATATGAAGTGTTACATGGATTTATATTTTTTAACTCTCTCTGTGTGCCTATGCGGTTACTGTTAGCATTTTCACTTTTTTTTTGGTTAAATCAATCTATAAAAAACTTACTGGTCTTTACAAGCTGGTAGAAAGTATTTTTAACTTCAGAAAAATTACCAACATCACTGTCTATAAAGACTGCACACTGGGGTTTAAAGAACAGACACAATGTGGCAAGCTGGTTTAACATTTTCTTAACTAGCTAGTTTTTTAGTTGTTAAAGGTGTGCCTTTTATTTATTTATTTTTGTATTATTATTATTATTATTAGCTGAATGTAATCCTGTAACGAAGACTGCCTTTTTCAATTTATTTTCGGCTATAAGCAGGGGAAGAGGGGTACAACCTAAGTTAATAGACGTTTATAAGATGTCTTTAAAGACATCTTCTGAAAGTCTATTTGACATCTGACAGGAGACGTCCTATAGACGTATTGCAGAGGAGCAAACACTCTTAAAAATACGTCTTCCAGATGTAAATATTACATAAAATACGCTTGTGCTATCTGGGGTGTAATTCATAGAATTAATAAAAAAATATTTTGCCACCTAAAAGTTAAAGATTTGTTGTGTTATTTGTATTACAATATTCTGTATTGCTCGGTAGCTCGATCCGGTTTGTCATCACGAGGTAGGCATATGTTAGGCTAGCTATGCGTGTAATGCGCGAATCGGTGGGCGGGACTAAACCGGCCATGTTGAAGTAGGTGTTGATCTTCTTCTGCGGGGGTGCATGGTGTTTTAACCCCTTCGACGTCATAGTTCCCCACTTATAAAAACGAGTCGTTTTCAGAGGCTGGTGTCAATAAGCTTTTATTGGACTAACAAGGACGTTTTCAGTTCTGAAACTTACAGGCTATTCTTATAATATTATGACCTCTTAGATGTCAAAAGCTCAAGGAAAATTTGATTTCTCAGTTCAACACCCCTTTAAATATAAAACTCATGTGTAGACTGATTTTTCTAATGATTGGACTAGAGTGCTAGCAGCATTCGATATACTTTAACTGGAAGTAGACAACCGATTAGTCGTTTGAACCGCTATGAATCATGGGAAATAGAACGGGCTCAGAAAAAGGTACGGAATACATGTTTAAATGGCTTGCCATAGTTACAGATTAATCTAGCCTACTGTGTCGTCTCGCATTTGAATCTTATATTCATTGCGATCTTCACCCGCATAAGAGAAGACTAACTCAAAGCTTGACGACGTTATGAGAACAGCTGTTTTGAGCTTTGTTTCTCTGACATCAGCCGTAAGACTTTACTTGAAAGCGTCTTTCCATGCAGGACTGTAGTTTGGGGGCGGAGACTCGCAGTAACATTACATTCTGCATCCAGAAACTGTGAAATATGGACACTGCCATGAGAACAGTCGTGATCATTCGAGCTCGTTCAGCTCTATTCATTGCAGGATCAGAGCACAACACAAAGGCAGGAATGGGACTGGAGAGGTGGATGTAGTGGTTGGGCTCTGGATCTAGGTCATACAAACGGCTGGAGTTTACGGTGACCGTTTTGTAACGAGGGTTGGTCTTTGTTGAGACATTGTTTTCTGCCTGGTAGTTTTCAGAGGACCAGCGGAACACTGTTGCCAAAATCAGACCCAAATCTGCTCTTGTATCTGGGAGGGACGTGGAGACAACAGAGTTCAGCATGAGGAATAACGAGGATGCAGAGGGCTTTGATGGCGAGGCCTCCAACACCTCGATGATTTCAGGAGCCAATAGTCCGTATCAGCCGACCACCGAGCCCGTGCTCTCCAGAAACGTGTTCAGGGACATCAGGTGTGACCTGGACTATCTCAGATCCCATTTCGGTATTTTAAAAGTTATCGAAGTGGTAAGTTCGAGTAGTCTCGGGGTTTCTCTTTTCCATGAAAAACTTATGAGCCTAGAAAGGGTTTCATTGCTGAACTTCAGCAAGGTGCATTGCAACTGAGTCAGTCAGTGACTTCCCGTGAGCAATGACTTCATCAACAGAGCCATCGTTTATTGATCTTTCTTTCTTTCTTTCTTTCTTTCTTTCTTTCTTTCTTTCTTTCTTTCTTTCTTTCTTTCTTTCTTTCTTTCTTTCTTTCTTTCTTTCTTTCTTTCTTTCTTTCTTTCTTTCTTTCTTTCTTTCTTTCTTTCTTTCTTTCTTTCTTTCAGATACCATTTTTTGAATAGTTCCTCTCTAATTACATTATTGTCGTGTTAGACTTTAAGAAAGACAATTTTCCCATCTGTTGGATTTCATTCAAGGTAAAATATTTAAGGCAAAACAGATGTGTATCATCCAAAAAGTCATTAGGATATATCTGATATAATCCCTTTACTCTCCACATATTTCAATTTACTCCTGATAACATTCTTTTCATATTGGATTAGTGTGAGGAGAGCAGATTTCCTCTTTTTGGGGATTTAAAATACAAATATTTCCTGTTGGAGACATGCCGACAGGCATCAAAAGCTCTGGAATGCATCGCTGACGGAGGGGAATGATGCCTGGAGTCTGAATGAATTAACTTTCAGATTGCACTTTTGGTTCACTTGATTGGCAAAACACCCAAAAACCTATAGTCATCGTGGTCAGACAAAATAGAAACTCGCATAAGAGCTTTCTGCCCGTGAACCTCTGCCAGATGTTGAAAAAGGAGTGGAGTGACTCTCTGTTCTGCTGGCTCAGCAAAAGCAAAGCATCTCAGATCTGCTGGCCCTCATGGAGATGCACAGTTAAGAAACTGCATGCAGGGGGGAAAACAGAGTGAAACTAAGGAAGTCATTAGGTGAAACAAGGGCTTGAGTCCTCAGCCAAAGGAAACAACTGGTGTGCAAGTACAGAAGATAGTACTGTCTGCTTAATGAATCAAATTTTCTGCCTTTTTGTGCGTCTCAAGGCTTAAATGACTCCACAGACAGATTTTAATTGGATTAAGTGATAATACTTGGAAGCACACATACTAGCTGACATAGTGGGCATGTGGAGTACTTCATAAACACAATGAGTGGCTTTCTATCTATGCTGTTTTATGTTTCAACATTGCCTGTGGAGTCAAATTGCAGACAGGCACGAGTTGTTTAGTAAAGCTCTGGTTATTGCTGACTTAAAAACAGCTTCTTCAATCTGTTTTGACTCTTATGAGAAAGACTGCAACTGATCAGATATTAGCAAAAATATTGACCACACTGTAAAAATTAATATTCTTTATCTAATCAATAAAATTGTGGCAACAGATTACAAGCAATATTATTTATTAAATTGAACAAATTAGAATTGAGTAATAGTTAATCAAATTGACATTCTAATTAATTCTAATTTGTACAATTTAATTAATAATATTGCTTGTAATGTTGCCACAATTTTTTTGATTAGATAAAGCATATTATTTTTTTCAGTGCAAATGCTCGATCTAGGAACTTCCTCTAGTAGTTTGTTTAACAGACATCCTGAGATGTTTGTTTTGTACGGTAATGCTCAGTGAAGGATGCGTCCTGTAAGCTGTTTCTTTGCTCAGGTAGACAATATGGTATGGGACGTTTCGTACTGCAGTAATGGACAGCTTAGTGAAAGGGAATGAATTAAAATAAAAGACTGAACTAAAAGCTAAACAGGATATGATTCAGAAAGTTCCCACAAAACTTTTAAATTGCAACATTCCAGTGATATCCCTTGGGGTGTTTTGAGACATAATATCACAGACTTGTTTGAATATGTGATCAATCATTCCTCAAAATAGAGATTTAATATATCACCCATTGCGTATGAGAGAAGCCGTATCGAGCTCCACTTTAGACCTTAGTTTTATTGTGCTCTTGCTTTTGTCACATTTGTATGTTTTTGTGTGTGACTCCTCTGGGCCTTGGATATGTCCTCAATCTGTCCTGCTAACAATCTGAGTGCGATTTGGATTGCTTTTGGTGGGGTTAAAAGGAGCAGATTGAGCTGTAGCACAGGGTTTTTCACATGGCTGCATGCTGGCTTGCCAAGAATATTCAACC
Source organism: Pimephales promelas (assembly GCF_988280905.1). Taxonomy (NCBI): domain Eukaryota; kingdom Metazoa; phylum Chordata; class Actinopteri; order Cypriniformes; family Leuciscidae; genus Pimephales; species Pimephales promelas. The sequence continues at coordinate 25,932,013 of NC_142769.1, forward strand.
ATGGCTGTTTCTCAATGTAGTGGCAAATGATTTACCTAAGGCCCCTGTGGGATAAGGGTAAGGAGGAGACTTTTTTGTCTGTTTAATCTTTGTGAAAGGTTTTGTCCATCAGCAGATGTGTTTTTTTAATTTATTTTTTTGGCTAATATCTAGTGTATATATATATATATATATATATATATATATATCATTTGGCTTCTACAAAAACACAGTCCTTAATGGGCATTTTTTTGAAAATATACAATTAAATAAGCATAATCTTGGTCAGTAAGGTTTTTTAATTTAAGACTTTTGAAAGCCTCTAATCTAATTCTTACCAATTATTTAACCAATAATACAGTAAAACATTATTATTGGAGTGGAAAACAACTGCAATAATAAAAACATTAATATTATTATCAAGGTTGAAAACAATTGTGCTGCTTAATACTTTTGTAGGAACATGGGTACTTTTTTCAGGATTATTTTATGAATTAAAAATACACAAGAAAAGCATTTATCTGAAATAGAAATTGTTATAATTGTTGCTATAAAAAGAAAAAAAACATTTATTTTCTGTCACACCTTTAATAAATAAAAGTATTTAATTTGTTAATATTTTTTTGAACTGGCCCTAAACTTTTGAATGTTAGTTTAAAAGAAAAAATCTAGATAAACTAGTTGACCTCACTAATCAATTAGTCAGTTGCTACCAGTCATCCCTATATTAAATTCTTTTAAATGTCCTTTTGTTTTTATATGGCTTCCTTTCAGTTTGACCAGGATGGACCCTGTCGATTTAGACAGTATAGTTTCAGCCCTGAAGGGCAAAACTGTTGACCTTTCCATGTTTTTAACATTTTTCATAAAAATGTAAACTGGCCTAGTTTGATACCAAAAAAAAGTAAGACTGAATGCCCCTAGTGGGTCATACTAAGCTTTAGACACTGTCTTAACATATTGGCTATGTTTAAATGCAACTGGCCCTAGGCAGGTGTTTTCACCTTATGTCATCCTGACATGACATGAGTAAAATTATAGATGTTTTTGGAGCTGTCAAGTAGCATCATAAATGTGTCATTTTACCTCAAAGGAGTTTTTCCATTTTGATAAGGAACATTTACATATAATGAAAGAGCTCTCTGTAATGTAGCGAGTTGATGGACTCACCAGATGCTTTGTGTCTGTGTACTTCTCCCCTCGCTCTTGTGAAACTTATGTAATGTGTTTGGTTTTCTGCGAACATCTCCAAGGTTAAGAAGCTTTGGAATAGTGGTTTAAATTTTGTGCAAGGAGCAATTCACTTTAGGCGAGGAAAAGACTGTTGGGTGGGAGCTGGAAGGGTCATTTCCGTTTAAGGAGCTCTTGGAACACAATGCAAGCTGTCAGACCACCCCTCCCAAAATTCATTTTCTGGGCACAACAGATGGCGTGTGTACAAACTGGGGATTTGACTCCATGTGGTCATTGCTACAAGGAACTTGCTGATTGCCTAAAGTGTGTGTGTGTGTGTGGGGGGGGGGGGGGGGGGGTGGGCTCTGAATGACAGCAGAAGAAGGAGGAGGAGGGTGGGGAGTGACACCTGCTGCCTCGTGGGACACAGCCTGCGTTTATCAGGATCAATGACCTCATCTCCAAATACACATATATTTAGCCTGTCTTTTTGACGATGTGTGATGCTGAATCTGCTGGCACTGTGACAGGAATCTTTGGTACACACTAATGTGATCAGTGCAAAAAAGCCGGATGAGATGAAGAAGGGTTTGTGTGAGAATAGGGGGAAGTGGTCTGTAGCAGTTTGTAATAACATTCAGCCTTCCTATGAAATTCTGTAGAATATTTAATTACATTGAATTTTTTGAAGAAATCTATGCTGGTAGCTATTTTAACTGAGTGCGCATTATGATGTAAACTCTTAAAGTTATATAAAATGACGCTCTTACTTCTGTGGAACATAAGAGTAGATATTTTGAGAAATGTAATTTGTTGTCCATGCAATGGATGTCGATGTTCACCAAACCTGTTTGGTTACCAACTCTTAATTTTTATTTTTAGGTAAACTGTGCCTTTAACACGGCACCTAACCCACCTTGAGATTTAATCTTGGTTGCTTTGAATAAACGTTTCAGTCAGAACAAACCAACCAATTGGAAGGGGAGAGAACTAGGAAGAAAATGCAAATCGAAATTTGATACACATAAAACATAAACACATCATATTTTATTTTTTAAATTATATTTATTTATATAATTATTTATACCAATGTTAAAGCTATAGACCATTTCACAAGATGAACACTGGTCCAGAAGGACTTTCTGTTTCAGTTTTTTAACACTATATAAAAGCTGGGATAAAATACAACCAACAGAACATTTGAAACTGAATCAAAAAGTTAAACAAACATCTTTAAGATGTTTTCTTTACATGTGAAATAAAGAAAACAGTTACAAACTGAAACAAGAAGTGCTTCTGGACCAGTGTTGTTTACATCTTGTGAAATGGTCTATAAGAAATTACTTGTCTTCACAAAACTATGCTAATTCAGTGTATTTAGCATTTGTGCTCATAGATACTTGAACATTGCATTTGTATAACATGTGCTATACCTTATTAAATGTTTTATTTTTGATATGTGTGTAAAGAAAAGAGGACACTCTTTGCATTGTAGATCAGGTGACTGATCTGTTCAGGTCTCATACTGTAATGCAGTCATGCTGGCTGATGCTTGACTCCATTTGCATTTCAAATGCACAACATGAACTATGGTGAAACCCCACACCCCTGAAAATAGTTTCACTATTTTATCCTACAATATTAAAAGCTATTTTCTTGGTCCCACTCAAATGTGGCCCTTTGCAGTTTTCCAAAGGTCCCACACTGTGCTTATCTAAAAGCCAATTTACAGCGCACAGAAAAACACCTACAAACAAGTTGGTAGTTGGATTTCAAATTTTATGAAAAAAATAACTGTCATGTGACAACTGTCAACAAACGTGTTTGTCTGTGTGGTGTGAATTAGCCTTTATGCATAAACTGTTGAATAGCAGACCCAGCCATCAAGTTGAATCCAGTTGAATGCCTTACAGTGTCATGGTCCAGTGGATGGTTTTGCTTTTATTTCTCAGCATCAGGAGAGGCTAAAATTGTTGTCTGACTCTCACTGTTGTTCTAATAGCAAGTCAACATCCAGTTCTTTATTCATCACAGAATTTCAGAATTTCATAGGGAGGTTTCCACGTCGTACTTCCATGTGCATCTTCTGCCGTATGACAGCATCCGGCAGCTGGAAATGGCCCCCGTCTGGATGTTGGAATGTTTTGTGGCAGTGGTTCTGTCTCCCCTGTTGGAGCGAGCCAACCTGTAATCTGTCTGAGGTTTTATGCTGGAGAGTCAAGGCTGCATAACACCTAAATAGCATTTTAACCTCAGAATTCTTCCCGTGCTGTGGTCTACTGACAAATGCGGCAGGAAAACATTGGTGAACCCTCTGCGACTTCTCTAGGGTTCAACACACTCTACAAGGCCCTGTTATGAGCATGTGGAAAACGCATTACAAAGTAAGCGCTGAATGTAGATGAGTCATTTATGCCTTGAAAAAGCCTTTCGAGAAAAAAAGACTTTCTTGTGGTTCTTCACAAAGGACTACATTGTATTATATTGTGGCCTTAAATCAGAGATAAATCGGTATAGTTGTATCGTTTAAGTCAACGTCAGATGCTGGCTTTGATTTTCTGCTCGATAAAATGAAGCGAGTTGTTTATTGCTGGGACAAATGCTTGTTGTGTTATTTGAAAAGAATCGGTTGTCTCCTCTCTGTTGCAGGTCCTGGCTCTCATCTCTTTCATCTTTATTGAGACCGTAATGATGTGCTCGCCTTGTGCCGGCGTCTACCTCTTTGAGTTTGTCAGCTGCAGTGCCTTCGTCGTCACAGGCGTCTTGCTCCTCATCTTCAGCCTGAACCTGCACACCAAAGTGCCGCATGTCAACTGGAGTCTAACAGTATGTCTTTCTTATTACCTCATTGATTTGATTTCCACACAAAACTTCAAAATCCTTCACAACATTAGACTTTTAAAGAGATAGTTCATCCTAAAAATGAATGAAAATTCTGTAATCATTTATTCACCCTCATTTTGTTCCAAAACTGATTTTGCATAGCCTAGTTTTAGCCTAGGCTAATTTTTTTAATAATTTTAAGTCGCTATTTAAATGTGTTTCTGTCATTTTCTGATGTGGACAATTTGCTATAAAAAAAAAAAAACACTTTTTTTTTTTTACTTGTGCAACTGTTTTCAACCCATTTTGTTAATGCCATAATATAAAGAGTGTCCATTCGTGCTCCTAGAGGGCCAACGTCCTACAGATATTAACTTCTGGAGGGCCACTAGGAGCAGGATTGGACAGCCTACAATGCATAATATTAAGAAGTGCATGTGATAATAGATAATGACAAAGCGTTCATTATTTGTGGCATAAATAAAACGGGTTTTCTGACATACTAGAAAAAAAAAAGCTGCTCTCTTGTATCCCGTGCTGCTGAGGAGGAGACCATACACACGGGGTTCGAATTGCTCAGAATGGGAGCTTGTGTGCTCACAGCTCTCATTAAACCCGCTTCTAGCAAACATGAATTGCTGCTCTTGGGAGATGAATTTACTGATTCACTGAAAGATTAATAAGGCATGGTTCCCTTTGTCCCCCTGCCTATACACACACACACTCACACACAAAGCTCAGCATAATTGGACCTCAGTGCTGTAGATCTATTACAGAGCTTTTGATGGAAAAGGCTGTAGAGTTTTATTTCCAGAGCTGTGCATGTAAGAAAAGTAACAGCAACTCACATCCAACCATAACTATCTCATTGCATTATGGTATATGCGCTTAACCTCACACAGACAAGAAGAAAGTACCTTTACCAATTTAAGTTCAAATTTCTGTTTTCTTTAATATTTCATTATTTCATTTGCCCCCAGACGTAAAGTAGATGGAGAAAGTTGAACCCTTGTTTGCAAACTGGTTTCAAAAAGTCCTTTATGCTTTTAACATAGGCTAGTGATTTTGCTTCTCTCAAGGTAATAAGCATCATCTGCGATATTGCCCCCACTGTTTATTTATCTTACTTTTTTTTCATTTGACATTTCTTTTATCTTGCACTGGTAACAAGTCTGCACAAGCTTTCATGCTTGGGGTTGCCAAATGTCTAGAGTTTAAATCCCCAAATCAGAATTTAAAGCTCTGAAATGGATATATTTTAGTGATCTCCATTGTGATATTCTGCTCAAATTATGAAATGAAAATCTTGACTATATTGTTTGTGATTATGGGTGCTGAATAGATGCATTTACACAAACTTTGTACTGCAAAACAAAGTCTTTTTCTTGTTTTGATAGAAACATATTCACATATTTTTTTAATTATATTTAATTACTATGAATTAGGGCTGTCAAACGATTAATCGCATCCAAAATAAAAGTTGGTGTTTACATAATATATGTGGGTGCACTGTGTTTAATTATATGTAAATCTATAAATGCACACACATGCCTGTATATTTAAGAAAAAAAAATATTATTTATAAATAAAATATTTATATTTATATATAATATAAATTATATATAAATCTATATACAGTATATACATGAAAATATTTCTTAAATATATACAAGCATGTGTGTGTATTTATATATATAAAATAATTATACACAGTACACCCACATATATTATGTAAATACAAACTTTTATTTTGGATGCGATTAATTGCGATTAATTGTTTGACGAGTGTTTGCAACTAACTACCGCACACATCGTTCTCGAACCACCTTTCTTCATGTTGTAATTGATATCCTCTTTGTCACTGCGGTATATCAGCGCTTTATCGGCACAACGGAGCTAGCTAGCAAAACAAACCCAGCCCGCCTGAACGGAAATAGGTTGCATCGACAGGAGGAGTTTAGGATGTAGAGCGGAAACGGCTCGTAAACTTGTCTATACATGCATGTATACAAAAAAGCTTAGAGCATTCCATTTTGATTTATGACAAAACCTTTTCTCTGTCTTAATTCTTTGACATGTTGCTTGTTTTGGCACTTTTTTGTTTTATTTACAGTGGAGAAATATGAGGAAAAGGTGGGGGATAAAAGATGGAATGAGATCAGGAAATGTTGAGAGCTGGATTTTTGTTGGTCGTGGGGGAGATATTAAACAGGGTTTTCACAATGTCCTGTCGATGCATGCGAGTGTACGCTCTTGCTTATTTTGAATACTGATGAGTTGGGGTTTTCTTGGTATTACCATGGCTCATTGGAAGAACTGTGATCTTTATGACCATTTCAGCTGTGGTGGAGCTTTGGAGGTTTTGGACTGAGCATGATCCTGCCAGGCAAACCCCATGGGCCCAGGACTCTCATTTGTTCTGGAATGGATGCACTTGGGACAGGGGTTTGTTCAGCAACAGCCTTGCTCTCTTGCACTCCTTCATGTTTGTATCTCTGGCTTTCGTAACTTCACCACTGCTGTGCTTCAGGAACTTTCACATAACACAGCGCTAAAAGTAAACGGTACTTTTCGGTCCTGTAATTGTGGTCTCAGAAGAGTTTTATTTTTCATTTTAAGATAAAACTCTTCCAAACCCAGGAGCAATTAAACGTCTCCCTATAAAGAGCAGAACTGTGGTGGACGTTTTAGGTCTTAAAGTCTTTCAGCGCTAAATCTGTTCGTCTCGACTAACGTTGGTTTAGTTTACACACACAAAGCTAGCTAGTAGTTTCTTGTGGCAGTTGGTTCCAGAGGGGCGGTTGTGTGGGACGGTCCGTCTATTGTACGGCACCCCTTCTCCCACTGAGTGCTTTGGTGTGATTCCGTGCCAGGCTCAAAGGGGGCTGGCATGGTGACTGACATTATTGAAAGTGATAGGCCAGTAGAATGAGTGCATTCAGCTCGTGGTGGTACGCTTGCACAATTGTACCAATTCACAGACCTCTCTAAACGCACACATACATACATGCACAGTCAGTATTCATTAAACACAACTAGAAATAGATGGTGTATTTTAACAGGAGAGGAGGAGAGATTTGACTTTGTGAGGTGACAGGATAATGATTGGTTTTACATTGTGTGCTTTAATGGAATGGCCTCTGAGACTTGAGACGCATTGCAGCAAACCTATGATTATGTGCCATTACTGAATATGAGCTACAGGCCGATTGGGAGAGGGTAAAGATGCATTAAAGATGTGCAATTTGGAAATCTGACAAATTAAGATCATCGTAAATTATTATTCAACAAACTATGGCTGCACTCGAAAGCTGAAAAAGGATGCCTCCGCAGGCAGCACATGGAAGGTAGGGAGGCAACATGGCACGTCCGAAATAATCCCATCGTGTCACATCCTGTCTACTGAGATACCGTCATCTGATCGATTTTAGAAGGCAGCATAGATGTATCCATCACTGCCTATGATATCACACTATCTGGTACATTAGATTCAGTAACAGTTCGGCTAAAAAAATAAAACTGGCATCTGAAAGGTTCTGTTGTTGGTCAGCTTATGTGTAAATGTATATTTTTGACCAACTTTTTCCACTTTCCACAAGTAGGCTAGACGAGGCAGACACATTCCTCTTTTAATCTATCTCTTTTGTTCCCTTACAATCACCTCTGTCCTGATTTCTTTGAGGGGAGGGTCTATGGGTGGGTAAATGTATGGGCTTTTTCAGATCTTTCAATCTAATCAGCGAAATAAGCTTGATATGAACGGGCCTGGAGATGACGGATAAACAGACCACGCCAAACTATGCGTGTTTGTTAGAAATCCGGAATGGTGAGAGAACATTGTGCTTGGTAAGTCGTTTGTTTTCAAATCAAACTTGGATCTCCAGCCAACTAAGTTTGAATCTGGAATCTGTAATATTTACACATTAGGTCAGTAGGAGGAGAGCATGGGGTATTTTTTCGGCTGTTCAAACTACGAAAGCAATCCGGTCGAATGCGTTTTCGACAAGCGGCAACATTCTAATCTGAAAAATTAAGCCTACCCGGAAGTGCGAAAAACTGCAATACATCTAAAATCCGCTAGAGGGAGGTCCCAAAAGGGAGCAAATATCCATAGATCCCATGTTAAAATGTCCGTTTTCACGGCATAAATTCATGCTTTTACAGGTTGGTCCCATGGACTTTTATTTTATTTTTCGATAGGTTCCGAGTGCCTGACAACTCTGAGGGGGGTGAATTTTTTTCTAACTCTTTAGAATAGATCGTATATAAAGATATAAAATGTATGACAGATAAGGGCGGTTAACTTTGATTGACTGCTGATAAAGGGCTGCGCCAAGTGGAATTTGACATCTCGGCCATGATCTGACACAACGCATCATTCCACCTCTGTATCATTATTGAACATTTGTATTTTGTATTTCTCTAGATTTTCTAATATGGCGCCGCCCATACCCCACCTAAAAACAGCCTCAAAACTGTTCTTCAGAAAGTCTGGTTTGTGACGTCACAGACGCTTTGTCCATATTTTTTGCAGTCTATGGTTGGACAAGCTCAAAATGTTTTAGACCCTGTTTACGCCTGTTTTTAGCATCATCCACGTGTGATCTGATCGACCAAAATGCATTTGTAAACAGGGCCAGCGAGGCCCAGCACACCAAAGGAAGTTACAGGAAAAACTTTTAGCAGCTTAATTTTAAAGCTTAAATCTCACCACCGAGGCAGATGAAGAGATATGACTGAAACTTTACGATTAAGGTTATATTGCCCTGCAAACTTGGATTGGATTTTTTTTTTCACATTTCCAAGATCTATTGGCCACCTAAAGCAGTGTGTAACTCAGTATTAATGCACCACTGAGAATATTTGGCACAGACCATAAACGGCGCAGAAGCTCAGCTAAGACCCCGCCTAATTCTCTGTTTCTTTGCACACATGCATGTTTTCACTTTGATTCTCTGCTTGGATATGGCTATTTTGCATAAATAACTGTTTTGGCAACAGTTTGCTGAATGCTCTGTCCCCCATTAACACTCTCTTATGAGTATAGAACATTTGAAGTCTTTTTTTGAAGGTGATGCTGCCCAAGTGTACACTACTTACGCATCCTAGCTCAAAAGTAATTATTTCTTCCTTTGTTAACAACTTGGAGGGCCGCAGTGGCTGTTAAATACATCAGACATGTGAACCCAGTGTGAACACTACTTTTCTCAGTTTTAGACCCCTCCTGAGGCCAGTTTGCCTTCTCTACATGCAGTCCGTCAGTACACACACATACACACTGTGCATTTCAAGGGCACTTATGACTGCTTTTGTTTGTGTACAATTTCATATTACCTGCATTAACTTGAACTTTACGGTAACACTTTACAATAAGGTTCATTAGTTAACATTAGTTAACTACATTAGTTAGCATGAACTAATAATGAACAGCACTTATACAGCATTTATTAATCTTTGTAAACGTTAATTTCAATATTTACTAATACTTTATTAAAATCTTGTTAACATTAGTTAAAGGGTTAGTTCACCCAAAAATGAAAATTAAGTCATTAATTACTCACCCCCATGCTGTACCAACCCCGTAAGACCTTCGTTCGTCTTCGGAACACAAATGAAGATATTTTTGATTAAATTTGAGAGCTGTATAACTACCACATTGGCTCCTAAGGGACTGCCTCTTGACGGCCCAGAAAGTCAATGAAGAAAATGTTTAAATATCCCAAGTGACTACCGTGGCTCAACTATATGTTTATCAAGCGACGCGAATACTTTTTGTGCGAAAAAACAAACAAAAATAACGAGTTTATTCGACTATTTTTTTCTTCCTTGTAGGCCAGAACGAGACTTCCTTATAGATTTCCACGACGCATGCGCGAGATTTGCGATCTGCGTACACCAGCTTACACCACTTCAGATCGCAATTCTCGCGCATGCGTCGTGGAAATCTATAAGGAAGTCTCGTTCTGGCCTACAAGGAAGAAAAAAATAGTCGAATAAACTCGTTATTTTTGTTTGTTTTTTCGCACAAAAAGTATTCGCGTCGCTTGATAAACATATAGTGGAGCCACGGTAGTCACTTGGGATATTTAAACATTTTCTTCATTGACTTTTTGGGCCGTCAAGAGGCAGTCCCTTAGGAGCCAATGTGGTAGTTATACAGCTCTCAAATTTAATAAAAAATATCTTCATTTGTGTTCCGAAGACGAACGAAGGTCTTACGGGGTTGGTACAGCATGGGGGTGAGTAATTAATGACTTAATTTTCATTTTTGGGTGAACTAACCCTTTAATGCGCTGTGAACTAACATGAACAAACAATGAACAGCTTTATTATCATTAAAGGTTCTCAAAGCGATCCTGGGTGTTGACGTTCGAATATTTTCAAACAAATCGGAGCTAGACCCTCCCTCCTCCGCATCTCATCTCCTCCCCCTCCCTTCCGTGCTTCCTGAAATAATTGTGAACGTGCATAGTTCTAGCTAATTATATCCTTGTGTGGGTTTGGCGAACATAAGCGTCAATTTAGAAGAAAAAAAACCAATTTAACGTTACCCACCTGTCAAGCAAAAACAGAGCAACCTGAATGTCGGACTGTAAGCCCTTCTGCCGCTGGAGTTCTCGGCATCGTTCAAAAGCTTTGCTACCGATGTAAATTCTGAACTTCGCACATTCTTTATCCGACTCCTTCTTCTTATTAATTTGTTCCTCAGAACGACGTCTCTTTGGTCGTGTGTCGGTAATTTTTCAAACTTCCCTCTGATGCTTCGCTGCTCTCCTTCACACACACACACCCTTCATGTGCACGCGCACTAACCCCCCAGACCCACCCTCAAATACTTCTTGCCAGTGATTGGCTGGAACACTGTTTGTTAGGTTTCGTGGTCCGGGTAAGACATGATTGTTTTTGTTGCCGTTTGTGGAGCCTGTGGTGTCTACAGAGACCGCGTTTTTTTACAGTGTGTTTAGGGGACAGGCAGCTAGCCGATAGTGAGGAGACGTTTGATGTATGTGACAAAAAATGTTTTGGCCCAGCATCGCTTATAGAACCTTTAACTAACATCAACGAAGATTAACAAATACTGTAACAGATGTATTGCTCATGGTTAGTTCATGTTAGTTAATACGTTAGTAAATAATGAACCTTATTGTAAAGTGTTACCAACTTTACATGTAAATCTCCATTATTATATTTATGATGCTATTGTGCTGTAAGTAATTCTGTGTGGACTTAGTACTTCAGTTTAACCTCAGACATATGCGTTGTGTTCTTCGAATTTTTTAAACACGTCAGCAGTTTTTTACTTTATGTGTGTTTCAGAGTTTGGTTTGGCTTGCATTTGATCCATCTGTTGAAGTATGTGTGAAGGCAAAGGGTGGTTTGGCATGTGTTTGAATGATTGAGACGTATCATGGTTTTGGGATATTGTTAGGTTACTATATTGCGTGTGAGATGGGTATGGTTTCGCTTGAGTGTGTGTGGATGAGAGAGAATCATGTGAGACTCCTGGTCTCCCATCATGCCATTGTCACATGGGTGGTCATGCTTAAGTCACGCTGCAGTGCTTATTGGCTGCAGACAGACAAACCACCCCGCTCCTCTCAAAGTGTGTATAATGCAGATTTTAAAGGGTTAGTTCACCCAAAAATGAAAATTCTGTCAGTATTTACTCACCCTCATGTTGTTCCAAACCTCTATGTGTTTATTTGTTCTGCTGAACACAAAGGAAGATATTTGGAAGAATGTCTGAATCAAACAGATCTCATTCCCCATTGACTACCATAATAGGAAAAAAATACATGCAATGGTAGTCAGTGGGGAATGAGATCTGTTTGATTAAAACGCTCTTCCAAATATCTTCCTTTGTGTTCAGCAGAACAAATAAACACATAGAGGTTTGGAACAACATGAGGGTGAGTAAATACTGACAGAATTTTCATTTTGGGGTTAACTAACCCTTTAAGGATAAAAAGAGAGAAAATGAGACTTTAATGTTCTGTAGTGTGGGAAATCTGGATATTGCTTCAAAGCTCAACTTTTTTTCCTGCTAGCCCAGTCGAATCAGTAGTGCTTATATTTACTATCAATATACGTACATGGTCACATTTTATAATAGGTATCTTTAGCTACCATGTACTTATTATTATTATTTTTGATGTAAGTGTACAATGTACTTATTGTGTTTACGTTGTATTGCACAACATTTTTGCTGCTACTGAGGTGGGATACGGGTAAGGTTAGGATAGGTTTAGTGGTATGGGTAGGTTTAAGGGTGGGTCAAAAGGGTTGGGAAAGCTCAACAGTGTAAGTATAGCTGTAATTACAGAAATGAATGGCAGATGTAATTACATTCAGATAATTATAATAATATAAGTACAATATAAAAACATGTACATAATAAGTGCATTGTATCAAATGATTACTTTAAATGTTAGTACGTAGTAGTTAAATACACCTAATCTAAAGTGGGACGTTAAATAGAATCAATTGTATATTAAATATAATATATTAATATAATCATTTTTAAACAAAATGTTTACATTTTTTATAGTATGTGAAACATTTATATTTTCAACTAATGATGCATCAAAGATTATCATAAATAACTTTTGCAATTTACCTTATCTAAGTTTATTTCGCAACAACAGTATTCAGTACATCACAGACAACCAAATGTTTAATTTTCCTAAGGTATAAAAACATGCACACGATCAACAAACGCAAGACAAATGTTTTGAACGCAGCACAGTTATAACATTCTTTCACATTGAGAAGTAGATCCCTAGTCAGTGATCACATAGTGCATCCCCTTCCTCATCCAGCAGATTCACTGGACACAAGCGTCTTACTGCATGTACAACTGGAGAAGACCGTCTGTGTTCAGTTGAAGACATCAAAGCCAGTGGTTCATGGTGCATCGGCCTGGGATGTGAAATTTGAGGTGCTGGCCAGTGAGGTTCAGTTTGTGATGTCCTTTGAAGGGCTTGTTACATTTCAACCCCCACAGAGCCAAGGCTCAGAAAAAAAACCCACGTCTATTCCAGACTCTAAACACTCGGCAGAGTCAATAAAGTAGGATTTGGCTTCTTCTCAGAAACCTCCAAATGGTTCCTCTCGTTCTCACTCTCTCCTGAAAACTTTGACTCTAATTTGTGAAAGTATTAAAATTGAAATGTGGCGTTATTGTTGGAAAGTGGTGATTGGATTAATTGAGGGAAAACTGTAACAGTAATAAACAACATGGGGACTGGCATACCTCTTCCAATGGCCATCCGTCACCGTTCATGACTGTGACTTTATGGCCCAAATAAAAGGTACTCATGTGTTTTTGTGATTAACATAATTGTGCAGATAGCAAATAGGTTGCACACAGCTATATGTACACAAGTTTTTGCGTGTGGTAGTACCAGGGGTTTTGAGTTATGTGTTTAGTTATGCAAATAACAGGTTAATCTTGATAGACCTGAACTGGTTTCTGAAGGATTGCCCTAAAGGGTTAGTTCACACCAAAATGAAAAATTCTGTCATTAATTGCTTGCTCTCATGTCGTTCCAAACTCGACTTTCGTTCATCTTCGGAACACAAAATGATGATCTTTTTGATGAAATCTGAATAGTTGGTTAATTGTTGGTACTTTTGGCTCCCTCTGCCTGTCAAACTGCATCATTGCAGTCAGCATGACCACGCCTCACTGCCAGCTCCTCTCTTTTCACTTTTTGGTCATATAATGTTTTTTCTCGAGTACCATATAAATCCAAACTTGTGATTGTGTAAATGTTGATATGACCCATTTAAAAAAAAATGCTTAACTTTCATCCATGGCCACATAAACACTGCAGATAAATATAGTTTTCCTTTTCTCTTCACAAAGAATGTATTATTTGTATGAGATGTCTCTTTTCTCCTGGATCACAGCAATGGAAGTTTATGTCTTATATTATTTGTTGATTTCACTCTCCCACATTTCAATGTGGTAGTTATCCTAAAACTTTGCCTGTGTTCTAGATCAGATCACATTATTTTGAATCTGAGAAGTGGACATTTGCTTGTTTTTCAACAGATAATATTCCAGTCTGTAGTATCAAATTATCCTTTATAAATCAATTTAATATACTGATTTGAATCCTGTCACTCACATAAGATCACAGCAATAGCAAACCACAATGATCCAATCACTTCCTGATGGACAAAAATCAGCCAAGACCCAGCCTACAATTTTGTTCTTGTTCGAGAAGCCATTTCACCTGGATATATATATGACACAACAGGGAATAAAAAGCAAATTGTGTTTTTCTCTCTTGCAGGATCTAATCAACACTGCCACCAGCACCTTGTTCTTCTTTCTGGCTTCAGTGGTTTTGGCAGCCTTCAACCATCAATCTGGAGCAGAGATTGCAGCTGTGGTACCTATCAAGCTTACTCAGCTCTTTATTTAATGAATCCTGTCCCTGTGGTTGTGGTTGAATTCTAATGTTTAGTCATTTCTCAAGTATTTTAAGTGGGTCCTAATCTGCCAGTGCTCTGCTGCCCTCGTGTGGCTGAAATGGAGCACATATGGTCGTTCCTGGAAAGAGTCCCTGGACAGGCAGACAGTGGGAAGTTTTCAGAAGTCATAGTCATCATGATCCATCTGAATGATTCACATTGTTTGATTTGGTTCTTTGATTTTTAACACCGAAAACCTCTCTGTTTCCTCCTTTCCTGTTTCTCCATTCCACTTTTCTTTCCACTCACAGTTTTGTTCTTCTCGCATGTTGTTTCTATCTCAGAATTTAGATTGTGTCATGTTTTGACAGCATCACATTGACAGTAGCACAGTTTAGACACGAAGCTTTTGCTTATAAAATATCTGAGCTAATTTGATTGTTTTTAGCTGTCAGTAAAAGTGAAGCACTCTCAGCTATGTTTAAGTCAATTCCACAGAATTTATGCAAGACCTTTTCCTGAGGTCAGAGAGAGAGAGAGAGAGAGAGAAAAAAGATAGCTGTGAGATAAAGTTTAAAATAAGAAAAAAAAGTCACATTGTGAAATATAAAGTCACTGTTACCTTTTTCTTTTCTTTTGTACTTTATGGCAGAAAAAGACTTCCATGAGAATTTATTAATTTTCCTACAAAATCCCCAAAGAAAATGCTAAAAAAAAATATCTATCAGGGTTTGCATGTTACATTATCTTAGAACTGAAGCTGACAAGCTAACAAAAGTTAGTTTGTCTTTTGGTCGAGGCTGCTGACCAGGATCAGGTTCTTTTACTTAGATCCTGACCTTTATGGTTGTACACACTTCATGTATGACCTGAGCTCAGCACAATATCCACCAACACCCTAGGAGTCAAAGGCTGGGTTTTTGTGCTGAGTGTTTTATGATACAGATGTTCTCACCAGGAAACCACTTTAACACCCGGGGATTTTGCTGAACCAGGGCATGGCAAATTCCTTTGGCTCTCACAGCTTGAGAGAGAGAGAGAATTTAAAATATTTTGGAAGAAGTATGCCCTCACCTAACGGATTATTAGGAACACCTGTTCAATTTCACATTAATGAAATTATCTAAACAACCGATCACATGGCAGTTGCTTCAATGCATTTGAAGCAGGCCAGTCTGAGTGTTTCACAATCTGCTCAGTTACTGGGATTTTCATGCACAACCATTTCTAGGGTTTACAAAGAATGGTGTGAAAAGGGAAAAACATCCAGTATGCGGCAGTCCTGTGGGTGAAAATGCCTTGTTGATGCTAGAGGTCAGAGGAGAATGGGCCGACTGATTCAAGCTGATAGAAGAGCAACTGTGACTGAATTAAAGGGTTAGTTCACCCAAAAATGAAAATTCTGTCAGTAATCCCTCACCCTCATGTTGTTCCAACCCCGTAAGACCTTCGTTCATCTTCGGAACACAAATAAAGATATTTTTGATGAAATCTGAGAGTGGGATCACTCCTGCATACTAGTCCATAGGCTTCATGAGGAATTGAAACTTGCCGGCCTCGAAAAGTTATTAAAGACATCGTTAAAATAGTCCAAGTGACTTCAGTGGCTCAATCTTAACTTTATCAAGCGACGGGAATACTTTTTGTGTGCAAAAACAAACGACTGTGTGTGTCGTTGGAGCATCACATGGTCAGCAGATGGTCCGGAAAACGCTTTCAACGAAGATTTAAAGGTCTCGGACGTAAATTACCAAAGAAACAATTCAGACTAAGTTTATTTACCCGTCTGGGGAAATGAACAAAGGTAAAAAAAAAAAAACTTAAACAAAGAAAAGAGAGAGAGAGAGAGAGAGAGAGAGAGAGAGAGAGAGAGAGAGAGAGAGAGAGAGAGTTTCTTGCCAGAAAGGGGGAAGGCTTGGTTTTAACTCAGTTCATTATGAAAGTGTCAATGAACGCCATTAGGAACAGACTTCCTGGCGCTAACTGGTGAATTAGTAGTATGGAAGTCAAAGGTTAAACGCTTACCTTAACTAATTTTCCTAACTAAAGTCCTAACTAATTTTTTTTAAAGTCAGTTTAATGTAATTTAAGTTTAAGGGTTGATGTAAATGTATGGGTTAGTGACGTCTAAAACCCAGCTGTTGTCCCAATCAAGTCGTTTTTGTAGGCAATATACTTCCTGATTTTTAAAAGATGATATCTCTGATTACATTGAACTTTCAGCGCTGCAACTTTGCAGATACTGTTCATGCACCAACAGCAACATTACACACTATTTAAAATGAAAAAAAGTGAAATCACAATCAACCCCAACCCCCCCTTTAAGAGCGTTGAACGACATGAGGGTCAGGAAAGGATGACACACATATTATTTTTGGGTGAACTATCCCTTTAAAGCTCATAGTTTAAAGCTGAAATCATCCACCTCCAGCCTTCTTACAGTCATTTTGTGTGTTTTCTCCAGGTTTTTGGGTTTCTGGTGATGGGAGTATATGGTGTGAACACGTATCTGGCAGTACGGAGATGGCGTCTCGGGGACTCACGAGACGGACCCCTGCAGACCAGCGAGTACATCCGTGCACGCACAGCCTCGCGGGGAGAGGTGGAGTCACGGCCTGAACTACAGTAAACCACACAGACGGACCAATAGAGACTGAGACAAGCAAAGCCCCGTCTGCATTCCTGCCACAGTGTGTTCTTCTGTGTATCCTCGTGACGGCGGGCAGTTAAGATGAGCGCTTACAAACCAATAGTTGTGTGAACAGTCTGTCTGAAGTGGAACAAACTTCTGGCATCATCATTATTACCATGCCTCAGGGCGTCGTCATTTGACTGTATACTTCAATCTTTCCACTAATTAAGGGCTTTACCTTACCATGATCTGGATGAATATTGACAGAAACTCACTTCACTGTGCTCCTAAACTTCTCCCAGCAGATAACCTGAAAGGTTTTAATAATGCCTGCAATAAACCACTTGAACCCCCTTCTATTCAGCTCCATTCCCAGTCGGCTAATATGAAAGGATTGCAACTGTTTCTAAAATGTGTCTTATCAAAGATCAACTGATTTAAGTGATCTGGAGTCTAAGTGGACTGGGAATTTGTGAGAGGGTTTATGAACAAAAGAGATGGCTTTTTCTCTCTGCTATTGTTTTCCTGTATCCAAATACATCTGAGAAAACTGCAGTTGGATCAGGCCGTTTGTCTGTAGAGACGAGGTTAGATGTTAGGAGCACCAGTATTTATTTTAATGTAAAATATTTTTATAATACCACAGCTTTGGTAGCCACATTGTACCAAATGTAGTGTTTCACCTTGTGAATGTGACCCTGCGTTAAAACAGACAACAACAGCTTTCAAATTGTGTGTGTGGGTGAAGGCGGTGAAACTTTTCAGATACTTCCGATTTTTAGATAGTAAATCTTGTGTGCATAATCTATTGTTTTTGTTCTTTGTGGTTGTTTCTGTACTCCACTGTGCACTCAACCCTGTCTAGTTATCTGTATATATCGATTTAAGCAAGGGTAGAGGTTTTGAAGAAGTTGTATATATTATGTATCTGTGTGTATGATATGACATGAAGGGTTCCTGTTTGTATGCATTCTTATGACTGAAACCAACAGACTGTATTTGAAGGAACAAGTGTACTACATATGAATGCATTTGCTAAACTGTGTTCTGTGTGCCTTAATCGTAGAGGCTTGACTTAGTCAAAACACTCAAACTCCTGGACACTAATGTTATGACAACATTAGCAGAATAACAGCTTAAGTGGATGTGAAATTTGATGAACTGATCATTGGTATGAAGATCTGTTTTTCTAGTGCTTTATTGATCCTCTAATGGGTCTTTTTTATAAGGAGTGTCATGGAACGACATTGTGGGGGGAATGAAATGTATGTTTTACCACAGATTTTAAGGTGTAGTGCAATTTTATGATTTTCTTGCCCCTAGAAAACGATCGTTCGTAGTATTCATTTATAGTCATACTTAAGTCTTACTATCTGAAGTTCTTCAGTGAAGTCACTTATATGTTTTGGAATAAGACAATGTTGAAATGAAGTAATTTCGAGGTGTACTGTAGGCTCACATTATAGAGATATAGAGAACAACACTGTGGACTTGAAAATGTTGAAAGACAATCACAATAATGATTTACGTCTTAATGGACTCTGCATTAAAGTGCTAAAGTCACATTTTTTCCTATTTTGAAAACAATACTGTCTTTGTGCTTATGCTTTAATAATGTGTAAAAGCGTTTAATGTGCTTTGACTATGCTAAACTTCTTATTGGAAGATTTTAGCATCTAAATAACTCCTGATTTTGACCATATGGTTTGGACTGTATTTTCAACTCATTAATCATTGAAGAATTCCAAAAGAAACTATGTTGACATTTTGAGGGACTCAAATTTTGAAAATGATTGTACTGTTTCTTGGTGACATTTCCTGTATTCAAGAAAGCAATGTTTTAATCATGTAACAGTGCTATAAATTTGTATTTTTGTATTTATAGAGTTGTGCATAGACTTACAAAATGCTAATTGTTTGAAAATATTTGTGATGGCAATCTTTCCTCAAATAAATGGATTTGGATGGACTGTTGATCTGCATTTTACATCTCCTAAAATTGGAGTGAACCAAAGATAGTCTTAAAAAAACTAGGTTTAAAATCGCCAGTGTTTCTTACATCACAGATACCTTGTAACCAATCAGGTCAAAGTGCAAAAAAGTCTCAAGAGATTAATGATGATATATATATATATATATATATATATATATATATAGACCATTTCAAAAGATGTAAACAACACTGGTCCAGAAGCACTTCCTGTTTCAGTTTTTTAACACTACTTAAAAGCTGGGATAAAATACAACCAACAGAACATTTAAAATTGAATCAAAAAGTTAAACAAACATCTTTAAGATGTTTTCTTTACATGTGAAATAAAGAAAACAGTTACAAACTGAAACAGGAAGTGTTTCTGGACCAGTGTTGTTTACATCTTTTGAAATGGTCTATATATATATTTCTCTTGATAGGAAAATCGGGTATATTTAGCAATATAGCGGGTGAATTGTGTGTATGACTATGTTATGATGAACTATATACCTTTCTCTACTGACGTTCTATGATGTTCGAAGCGTTTCTAAAGATGTTGATTTTCAGAAGGTAGACTGAGATGGCGAACGGGAATATGATTTATGTAACTTTAGCTACACATAATTTGCTGTTTGATAATGTAGTCAAGCAAAAGGCTAATCATATTAATAACAGGTTTGTGTCTGACGATGTAAAGAGTGATACAATTGTGCAGCATTTAATCCAGTAACTTAAGTAAAAGCTAACTGGGTGAATCTCTGAGCTGGTGCAAGTGAGTGGAGACGGGGCAACTTTGCATATTCATAGATCCACTTACTAATTAAAGCAAGGGCGTAAAGTGACATTCACACTATTTAAAAAGCATGAAGAAGGATTTCACAGGATTTTTTTTTTTTTTTAAATATGCCATTTTTGGTGATCAAAAATTAGTTTTAAAGGGCACTTATGCCCCTTTTTACAAGATGTAATATTGGTCTCAGGTGTCCCCAGAATGTATTTGTGAAGTTTCAGCTCAAAATACCCCATAGTTAATTTATTATAACCATTTGAAAATGTCATTTTGGGGCCTGTTTTCAAAATGAGCTGTTTTGGGGCTATGCCACCTTAAATGCAAATGAGCTGCATATCCCCGCCCTGCCTTTGGATGAGGGCGTAACTCAATACTGCATAAATAGTATGAAGAGACTCTGGCAGAATAAACAAATGAGAATGGACCAGTACGTCTCGGTATGGTTATTTGATACATTTATGTACTTATAGCGTTGTAATTGTGTCCCATTTGAAATGATGGATGTCCAACACACACACACACACAGACACACACAAACACTAGCGCTGGCGCAATTTTTTTAAAACTACATTCTGTGATAAAGTTTGCTACATACAAGCGAAATTACATTAATGCAAGGGACCTGTGGCGTCATGTTTAGCTTGTCATACGCTTCTGTGGCAAATGTGAGAAGATGTCTAACTTACAGAACACCAACATATATGCAGTTTTTAGTACAATATCTTTAAAATATATATATATATTTATAAACGTGTGGTTACACACTATACAAACAAGGTTTTAAATTATATACACAGACATCCTATGACGGCAATAACTTTAGACGCATGTTGTTGAATTGGCTGACATCGACTGAAAAGACTAATTAGCTAATTTTAGCAAATTTTAAAAAATCATAAAATACACTTACTATTACTGGAGGTGTCGGTGGATCGCAAACAGTAGACGACAATCCACACTTGCCACAACAACAGGATCAACCCATGACAGAACATTTATGTTTCCAAGAGACATTACCGGCTGTCGTTGAAACAATGGAGGATGTGTGTACAGATCACCGAGGGCGGGGTCTAGGCCACAACCACACTGTCAATCAAACCCCTTGCTCAATTCTACATCACAAAGCGCTGAATATTAGAACAGCTCGTTCTGAGACAGGGCAGATGATTTATTGAGATTGTAAAAAAAAACACTGGGTGGATTTTTATCATTCTAGGGTGGTTTTACTCACACACTGCCAACACACATTTATGTTCAAACACCATGTAAAAGTGAGTTTTCCATAATAGGTGCCCTTTACGGGATACAATGCGCTCTATGCTCGAATCCTGCTGACGTATGTCCGAAAGAACCTCAGTCAGCTTCTTTATTTCCCCAAGCGCTTTCTGCAGGCAAAGTATATAGCGGCAAAACTTCTCAGAAATGGAGACGACGATTTTAAAAACTGATTCGCTAGTCAGATTTCGCACGATATGAGAGAATACTCACCCTCAAAGTTGTTGATGTAGCTCGAAATATATAATTTAAATAACTTCAATATAACTAACATCATTCACGTTAACCACAGAAAGTTTTTGAAAACAGCGAGTGTAATTTAGCACTATCTCCACCTAACAAAACCGGCTTCTGACGCAGCACCAGATGTAACTGGGCGTGCTGAGACAAACCCGGAAGTGATAGTGCAAAGAGCCTATTATTTACTACAGGGACACTTTAAATCAGATCTGCTGAAATACACCACATTTTACGAGAAGCCTCTCGCTGCATCCTGCGGTGGAGATCCAACCCGGCCCCATCCAAGTGTGACGTCAGAAGCTACCACGCCCATGCCCAAATTGGACACATTCTCGTTAACATTTAAAAACAGGAAGAACTATCGAGAAGAGAAGACTAGAAGACGAAGGTAAGGTGCTGTCAGGTTTAAGTCTCATGGCCCTCTATCAGAATCCAGAGTTTTGAGAAGATTGGAGAAACATCATTTTTCGCCCGAAAAAAAAAAAATGAAAGGGGTACCACTGTCGTTTTTTTGGGGTCGAAATTTTGAGTTTCGATATCTCAGCTCTGGAAGGGTCTAGAGCCTCCATTTTTGCACTCAGGTTTAAGTCTCATGGCCCTCTATTAGAATCCAGAGTTTTGAGAAGATTGGAGAAACTTTATTTTTCGCCCAAAGAAAAAAACGAAAGGGGTACCACTGTCGTTTTTTTTTTGGGTCGAAATTTTGAGTTTCGATATCTCAGCTCTGGAAGGGTCTAGAGCCCCCATTTTTGCACTCAGGTTTAAGTCTCATGGCCCTCTATCAGAATCCAGAGTTTTGAGAGGATTGGAGAAACTTCATTTTTCGCCTGAAAAAAAAAAACGAAAGGGGTACCACTGTCGTTTTTTTTCGGGTCGAAATTTTGAGTTTCGATATCTCAGCTCTGGAAGGGTCTAGAGCCTCCATTTTTGCACTCAGGTTTAAGTCTCATGGCCCTCTATTAGAATCCAGAGTTTTGAGAAGATTGGAGAAACTTTATTTTTCGCCCAAAGAAAAAAACGAAAGGGGTACCACTGTCGTTTTTTTTTTGGGTCGAAATTTTGAGTTTCGATATCTCAGCTCTGGAAGGGTCTAGAGCCCCCATTTTTGCACTCAGGTTTAAGTCTCATGGCCCTCTATCAGAATCCAGAGTTTTGAGAGGATTGGAGAAACTTCATTTTTCGCCTGAAAAAAAAAAACGAAAGGGGTACCACTGTCGTTTTTTTTCGGGTCGAAATTTTGAGTTTCGATATCTCAGCTCTGGAAGGGTCTAGAGCCTCCATTTTTGCACTCAGGTTTAAGTCTCATGGCCCTCTATTAGAATCCAGAGTTTTGAGAGGATTGGAGAAACTTAATTTTTCGCCTGAAAAAAAAACGAAAGGGGTACCACTGTCGTTTTTTTTTCGGGTCGAAATTTTGAGTTTCGATATCTCAGCTCTGAAAGGGTCTAGAGCCTCCATTTTTGCACTCAGGTTTAAGTCTCATGGCCCTCTATTAGAATCCAGAGTTTTGAGAAGATTGGAGAAACTTTATTTTTCGCCCGAAAAAAAAAAAAAAACGAAAGGGGTACCACTGTCGTTTTTTTTCGGGTCGAAATTTTGAGTTTCGATATCTTAGCTCTGGAAGGGTCTAGAGCCTCCATTTTTGCACTCAGGTTTAAGTCTCATGGCCCTCTATCATAATCCAGAGTTTTGAGAGGATTGGAGAAACTTCATTATTCGCCTGAAAAAAAAAAACGAAAGGGGTACCACTGTCGTTTTTTTTTTTCGGGTCGAAATTTTGAGTTTCGATATCTCAGCTCTGGAAGGGTCTAGAGCCTCCATTTTTGCACTCAGGTTTAAGTCTCATGGCCCTCTATTAGAATCCAGAGTTTTGAGAAGATTGGAGAAACTTTATTTTTCGCCCGAAAAAAAAAAACGAAAGGGGTACCACTGCCTTTTTTTTTTCGGGTCGAAATTTTGAGTTTCGATATCTCAGCTCTGGAAGGGTCTAGAGCCTCCATTTTTGCACTCAGGTTTAAGTCTCATGGCCCTCTATTAGAATCCAGAGTTTTGAGAAGATTGGAGAAACTTTATTTTTCGCCCGAAAAAAAAAAACGAAAGGGGTACCACTGCCTTTTTTTTTTCGGGTCGAAATTTTGAGTTTCGATATCTCAGCTCTGGAAGGGTCTAGAGCCTCCATTTTTGCACTCAGGTTTAAGTCTCATGGCCCTCTATTAGAATCCAGAGTTTTGAGAAGATTGGAGAAACTTGATTTTTCGCCTGAAAAAAAAAACGAAAGGGGTACCACTGTCGTTTTTTTTTTCGGGTCGAAATTTTGAGTTTCGATATCTCAGCTCTGGAAGGGTCTAGAGCCTCAATTTTTGCAGTCAGGTTTAAGTCTCATGGCCCTCTATCAGAATCCAGAGTTTTGAGAAGATTGGAGAAACATCATTTTTCTCCCGAAAAAAAAATGAAAGGGGTACCACTGTCGTTTTTTTGGGGTCGAAATTTTGAGTTTCGATATCTCAGCTCTGGAAGGGTCTAGAGCCTCAATTTTTGCAGTCAGGTTTAAGTCTCATGGCCCTCTATGAGAAGATTGGAGAAACATCTTTTTTCTCCTGAAAAAAACGAAAGGGCTACCACTGTCGTTTTTTTTTTTTGGGTCGAAATTTTGAGTTTCGATATCTCAGCTCTGGAAGGGTCTAGAGCCCCCATTTTTGCACTCAGGTTTAAGTCTCATGGCCCTCTATTAGAATCCAGAGTTTTGAGAGGATTGGAGAAACTTTATTTTTCGCCCGAAAAAAAAAAACGAAAGTGGTACCACTGCCTTTTTTTTTTCGGGTCGAAATTTTGAGTTTAGATATCTCAGCTCTGGAAGGGTCTAGAGCCTCAATTTTTGCAGTCAACTTTATTTTTCGCCCGAAAAAAAAAAAAAACGAATGGGGTACCACTGTCGTTTTTTTTTTTTTTGGGTCGAAATTTTGAGTTTCGATATCTCAGCTCTGGAAGGGTCTAGAGCCTCCATTTTTGCCCTCAGGTCAAAGTCTCGCGGCCCTCTATCATAATCCAGAGTTTTGAGAAGATTGGAGAAACTTGATTTTTCGCCCGAAAACTGAAAAAAACGTAAGGGGTAACACTGTCGTTTTTTTTTTTCGGGTCGAAATTTTGAGTTTCAAAATCTCAGCTCTGGACGGGTCTAGAGCCTCCATTTTTGCGCTCAGGTCAAAGTCTCGCGGCCCTCTATCATAATCCAGAGTTTTGAGAAGATTGGAGAAACTTAATTTTTCGCCCGAAAACTGAAAAAAACGTAAGGGGTAACACTGTCGTTTTTTTTTCAGGTCGAAATTTTGAGTTTCAATATCTCAGCTCTGGAAGGGTCTAGAGCCTCCATTTTTGCGCTTAGGTCAAAGTCTCGCGGCCCTCTATCATAATCCAGAGTTTTGAGAAGATTGGAGAAACTTGATTTTTCACCCGAAAACTGAAAAAAACGTAAGGGGTAACACTGTCGTTTTTTTTTTCGGGTCGAAATTTTTAGTTTCAATATCTCAGCTCTGGAAGGGTCTAGAGCCTCCATTTTTGCGCTCAGGTCAAAGTCTCGCGGCCCTCTATCATAATCCAGAGTTTTGAGAAGATTGGAGAAACTTGATTTTTCGCCCGAAAACTGAAAAAAACGTAAGGGGTAACACTGTCGTTTTTTTTCGGGTCGAAATTTTAAGTTTCGATATCTCAGCTCTGGAAGGGTCTAGAGCCTCCATTTTTACGCTCAGGTCAAAGTCTCGCGGCCCTCTATCATAATCCAGAGTTTTGAGAAGATTGGAGAAACTTCATTTTTCGCCTAAAAAAAAAAACGAAAGGGGTACCACTGTCATTTTTTTTTTTTCGGGTCGAAATTTTGAGTTTCGATATCTCAGCTCTGGAAGGGTCTAGAGCCTCCATTTTTGCGCTCAGGTCAAAGTCTCGCGGCCCTCTATCATAATCCAGAGTTTTGAGAAGTTTGGAGAAACTTAATTTTTCGCCTAAAAAAAAAACGAAAGGGGTACCACTGTCATTTTTTTTTTCGGGTCGAAATTTTGGGTTTCGATATCTCAGCTCTGGAAGGGTCTAGAGCCTCCATTTTTGCGCTCAGGTCAAAGTCTCATGGCCCTCTATCATAATATAGAGTTTTGAGAAGATTGGAGAAACTTGATTTTTCGCCCGAAAACTGAAAAAAACGTAAGGGGTAACACTGTCGTTTTTTTTTCGGGTCGAAATTTTGAGTTTCGATATCTCAGCTCTGGAAGGGTCTAGAGCCTCCATTTTTGCGCTCAGGTCAAAGTCTCGCGGCCCTCTATCATAATCCAGAGTTTTGAGAAGATTGGAGAAACTTGATTTTTCGCCCGAAAACTGAAAAAAACGTAAGGGGTAACACTGTCGGGTTTTTTTTTCGGGTCGAAATTTTGAGTTTCGATATCTCAGCTCTGGAAGGGTCTAGAGCCTCCATTTTTGCGCTCAGGTCAAAGTCTCGCGGCCCTCTATCATAATCCAGAGTTTTGAGAAGATTGGAGAAACTTGATTTTTCGCTCGAAAACTGAAAAAAACGTAAGGGGTAACACTGTCGTTTTTTTTTCGGGTCGAAATTTTGAGTTTCAATATCTCAGCTCTGGAAGGGTCTAGAGCCTCCATTTTTGCGCTCAGGTCAAAGTCTCGCGGCCCTCTATCATAATCCAGAGTTTTGAGAAGATTGGAGAAACTTGATTTTTCACCCAAAAACTGAAAAAAACGTAAGGGGTAACACTGTCGTTTTTTTTCGGGTCGAAATTTTGAGTTTCGATATCTCAGCTCTGGAAGGGTCTAGAGCCTCCATTTTTGCACTCAGGTTTAAGTCTCAAGGCCCTCTATCATAATATAGAGTTTTGAGAAGATTGGAGAAACTTGATTTTTCGCCCGAAAACTGAAAAAAACGTAAGGGGTAACACTGTCGTTTTTTTTTTTCGGGTCGAAATTTTGAGTTTCAATATCTCAGCTCTGGAAGGGTCTAGAGCCTCCATTTTTGCACTCAGGTTTAAGTCTCATGGCCCTCTATCATAATATAGAGTTTTGAGAAGATTGGAGAAACTTGATTTTTCGCCCGAAAACTGAAAAAAACGTAAGGGGTAACACTGTCGTTTTTTTTTCGGGTCGAAATTTTGAGTTTCGATATCTCAGCTCTGGAAGGGTCTAGAGCCTCCATTTTTGCGCTCAGGTCAAAGTCTCGCGGCCCTCTATCATAATCCAGAGTTTTGAGAAGATTGGAGAAACTTGATTTTTCGCCCGAAAACTGAAAAAAACGTAAGGGGTAACACTGTGGGGGTTTTTTTCGGGTCGAAATTTTGAGTTTCGATATCTCAGCTCTGGAAGGGTCTAGAGCCTCCATTTTTGCGCTCAGGTCAAAGTCTCGCGGCCCTCTATACTGCCCTACAAAGCAAAAAGGCAGTAACTGCAGTTTTGGTAAAGCATTAATAATTACAATTTTCATGACATTCAAGGCATCCTTTGTTATATGACAAAACATCTTATCTTAAATGCGTGTCGTTTTAGAGAATAATGGTAGTCGTTTGTACAGTAAGTGCAAAAAACCCTAGCAAAAGTCATTTTTCTCAGTTCTGCACTCTGCGTAGTTACTGCCTTTTTGCTTTGTAGGGCAGTATAATAATCCAGAGTTTTGAGAAGATTGGAGAAACTTGATTTTTCGCCCGAAAACTGAAAAAAACGTAAGGGGTAACACTGTCGTTTTTTTTTTTTCGGGTCGAAATTTTGAGTTTCAATATCTCAGCTCTGGAAGGGTCTAGAGCCTCCATTTTTGCGCTCAGGTCAAAGTCTCGCGGCCCTCTATCATAATCCAGAGTTTTGAGAAGATTGGAGAAACTTGATTTTTCGCCCGAAAACTGAAAAAAACGTAAGGGGTAACACTGTCGTTTTTTTTTTCGGGTCGAAATTTTGAGTTTCGATATCTCAGCTCTGGAAGGGTCTAGAGCCTCCATTTTTGCGCTCAGGTCAAAGTCTCGCGGCCCTCTATCATAATCCAGAGTTTTGAGAAGATTGGAGAAACTTGATTTTTCGCCCGAAAACTGAAAAAAACGTAAGGGGTAACACTGTGGTTTTTTTTTTCGGGTCGAAATTTTGAGTTTCGATATCTCAGCTCTGGAAGGGTCTAGAGCCTCCATTTTTGCGCTCAGGTCAAAGTCTCGCGGCCCTCTATCATAATCCAGAGTTTTGAGAAGATTGGAGAAACTTGATTTTTCGCTCGAAAACTGAAAAAAACGTAAGGGGTAACACTGTCGTTTTTTTTTCGGGTCGAAATTTTGAGTTTCAATATCTCAGCTCTGGAAGGGTCTAGAGCCTCAATTTTTGCGCTCAGGTCAAAGTCTCGCGGCCCTCTATCATAATCCAGAGTTTTGAGAAGATTGGAGAAACTTGATTTTTCACCCAAAAACTGAAAAAAACGTAAGGGGTAACACTGCCTTTTTTTCGGGTCGAAATTTTGAGTTTCGATATCTCAGCTCTGGAAGGGTCTAGAGCCTCCATTTTTGCACTCAGGTTTAAGTCTCATGGCCCTCTATCATAATATAGAGTTTTGAGAAGATTGGAGAAACTTGATTTTTCGCCCGAAAACTGAAAAAAATGTAAGGGGTAACACTGTCGGTTTTTTTTCGGGTCGAAATTTTGAGTTTCAATATCTCAGCTCTGGAAGGGTCTAGAGCCTCCATTTTTGCACTCAGGTTTAAGTCTCATGGCCCTCTATCATAATATAGAGTTTTGAGAAGATTGGAGAAACTTGATTTTTCGCCCGAAAACTGAAAAAAACGTAAGGGGTAACACTGTCGTTTTTTTTTTCGGGTCGAAATTTTGAGTTTCGATATCTCAGCTCTGGAAGGGTCTAGAGCCTCCATTTTTGCGCTCAGGTCAAAGTCTCGCGGCCCTCTATCATAATCCAGAGTTTTGAGAAGATTGGAGAAACTTGATTTTTCGACCGAAAACTGAAAAAAACGTAAGGGGTAACACTGTGGTTTTTTTTTTCGGGTCGAAATTTTGAGTTTCGATATCTCAGCTCTGGAAGGGTCTAGAGCCTCCATTTTTGCGCTCAGGTCAAAGTCTCGCGGCCCTCTATCATAATCCAGAGTTTTGAGAAGATTGGAGAAACTTCATTTTTCGCCTAAAAAAAAAAACGAAAGGGGTACCACTGTCATTTTTTTTTTTCGGGTCGAAATTTTGAGTTTCGATATCTCAGCTCTGGAAGGGTCTAGAGCCTCCATTTTTGCGCTCAGGTCAAAGTCTCATGGCCCTCTATCATAATATAGAGTTTTGAGAAGATTGGAGAAACTTGATTTTTCGCCAGAAAACTGAAAAAAAAACGTAAGGGGTAACACTGTCGTTTTTTTTTCGGGTCGAAATTTTGAGTTTCGATATCTCAGCTCTGGAAGGGTCTAGAGCCTCCATTTTTGCGCTCAGGTCAAAGTCTCGCGGCCCTCTATCATAATCCAGAGTTTTGAGAAGATTGGAGAAACTTGATTTTTCGCCCGAAAACTGAAAAAAAACGTAAGGGGTAACACTGTCGTTTTTTTTTTCGGGTCGAAATTTTGAGTTTCGATATCTCAGCTCTGGAAGGGTCTAGAGCCTCCATTTTTGCGCTCAGGTCAAAGTCTCGCGGCCCTCTATCATAATCCAGAGTTTTGAGAAGATTGGAGAAACTTGATTTTTCGCCCGAAAACTGAAAAAAACGTAAGGGGTAACACTGTCGTTTTTTTTTCGGGTCGAAATTTTGAGTTTCGATTTCTCAGCTCTGGAAGGGTCTAGAGCCTCCATTTTTGCGCTCAGGTCAAAGTCTTGCGGCCCTCTATCATAATCCAGAGTTTTGAGAAGATTGGAGAAACTTGATTTTTCGCCCGAAAACTGAAAAAAACGTAAGGGGTAACACTGTCGTTTTTTTTTCGGGTCGAAATTTTGAGTTTCGATATCTCAGCTCTGGAAGGGTCTAGAGCCTCCATTTTTGCGCTCAGGTCAAAGTCTCGCGGCCCTCTATCATAATCCAGAGTTTTGAGAAGATTGGAGAAACTTGATTTTTCGCCCGAAAACTGAAAAAAACGTAAGGGGTAACACTGTCGTTTTTTTTTCGGGTCGAAATTTTGAGTTTCGATATCTCAGCTCTGGAAGGGTCTAGAGCCTCCATTTTTGCGCTCAGGTCAAAGTCTCGCGGCCCTCTATCATAATCCAGAGTTTTGAGAAGATTGGAGAAACTTGATTTCTCGAGTTTTGCCTTCTGATATTCTGGCCATATCATTTAGTGACTGCATATGCTGATTCCATCGTTATTTTATCTGATAATGAGCAAATTAGTTAAACTTGAGTAGGTTAATCAATATACAGCATAATTCAAGAAACTAGGGCTCACACCACTTTTCAGTTGAATAAGATTGATATACATTTTTAATTTGTTTTGTATAAATTTACATTTTTGTAAATGTCTCTGATGCATTTTGAATAAAAAAACACATTTTATAAAAATACTCCTGAGATTAAATGTCTTTCGAACTATGTACGTACAAACTAAAACAAGGGTCCTGTAACCGGGGTCCTAAAGCTGCAGCCTCCGATTGTGCAGGGATTTGCTCTGAACAACTGACATTGGTTATTTTAACAAAAAGTTATCACACTTGCATAAATGGGTCATTTTTTAACCATATGTGTAAACTTGATGTATTAACACAAAATATTACATTAAAAAAATCATTTGTGAACAAGATATTTTGAACTATGATGATATTTTGATATGTTAAACTCATAAAACCTGTACAGAAGAGGAAGCGAGAGATTAACTGTTTTTTTATGTATTAGAATATTGTGCAAAAGTTCATTTATTTCGGTAATTCAACATAGCTATATGCCGTAATCATCAAATTTATAACACATAAAGGCATGAAATATCTCACTTTGCTTATAATGACTAATGAGTAGATTATATATTAGTATATGATTTAAGGTTTACATAAATTCCATTCTGCCATTTCAAAGTAATTTGCTATAACAGGCATTAACAGGTGAATTCTTAATTTGTAAAAATGCAATATTTCTATAACCACATAGAAAGAAATGTTTAAAAAAGTTTTTTTTAATTATTTTTTAGAAGGGATAACTATAAGTGCAGTTTGGATCCCATATAATTAAGAAAGAGATAAAAACTCGTTTTAGTTTAAGTATAGATGCTCCCTTATATGTTTATTATAGCAAAACCATGATTATTGATTACCATTTGTAACAGAAATACAAGAGAAATACAAAAATATCGTTTTAAGGTACATTGTTTACTTGTCATTAACTTACAAAACCAGTGAGCAATGCAAACGTATTGTCTAATACAGCTGTTAAGGGAGTGCTTGTGATTTAGACGATTCCAAGCCTGCCAAAGCGTCACAATTTAACTGCACCAATAATCTGTAGTGCCACATCTCTACACAAATAACCTCATCTTTATTATAAATCAATAACTACTATGATAACAACCATAAACATATTCCGACAGGAAGCAGCGGCATTTTGAGCATGTGTACACGTCACGAATCACATCAAATTGAGTCACGTGCCGTCTTTGGACATGGGCGAGGCTTCCGACGTCACACATGGATGGGCGTGGCTTCTGACGTCACACGTGGATGGGCGTGGCTTCTGACGTCACACTTGGATGTGGGCCGGGTTGGATATCCACCGCAGGATGCAGCGAGCTGTAGTTGAAATTTTGAGTTTCGATATCTCAGCTCTGGAAGGGTCTAGAGCCTCCATTTTTGCACTCAGGTTTAAGTCTCATGGCCCTCTATCAGAATCCAGAGTTTTGAGAAGATTGGAGAAACTTCATTTTTCGCCTAAAAAAAACCCGAAAGGGGTACCACTGTCATTTTTTTTTTCGGGTCGAAATTTTGAGTTTCAATATCTCAGCTCTGGAAGGGTCTAGAGCCTCCATTTTTGCCCTCAGGTCAAAGTCTTGCGGCCCTCTATCATAATCCAGAGTTTTGAGAAGATTGGAGAAACTTGATTTTTCGCCCGAAAACTGAAAAAAACGTAAGGGGTAACACTGTCGTTTTTTTTTTCGGGTCGAAATTTTGAGTTTCGATATCTCAGCTCTGGAAGGGTCTAGAGCCTCCATTTTTGCGCTCAGGTCAAAGTCTCGTGGCCCTCTATCATAATCCAGAGTTTTGAGAAGATTGGAGAAACTTCATTTTTCGCCTAAAAAAAAAAAACGAAAGGGGTACCACTGTCATTTTTTTTTTCGGGTCGAAATTTTGAGTTTCGATATCTCAGCTCTGGAAGGGTCTAGAGCCTCCATTTTTGCGCTCAGGTCAAAGTCTCATGGCCCTCTATCATAATATAGAGTTTTGAGAAGATTGGAGAAACTTGATTTTTCGCCCGAAAACTGAAAAAAACGTAAGGGGTAACACTGTTTTTTTTTTTCGGGTCGAAATTTTGAGTTTCGATATCTCAGCTCTGGAAGGGTCTAGAGCCTCCATTTTTGCGCTCAGGTCAAAGTCTCGCGGCCCTCTATCATAATCCAGAGTTTTGAGAAGATTGGAGAAACTTGATTTTTCGCCCGAAAACTGTAAAAAAACGTAAGGGGTAACACTGTCGTTTTTTTTTTCGGGTCGAAATTTTGAGTTTCGATATCTCAGCTCTGGAAGGGTCTAGAGCCTCCATTTTTGCGCTCAGGTCAAAGTCTCGCGGCCCTCTATCATAATCCAGAGTTTTGAGAAGATTGGAGAAACTTGATTTTTCGCTCGAAAACTGAAAAAAACGTAAGGGGTAACACTGTCGTTTTTTTTCGGGTCGAAATTTTGAGTTTCAATATCTCAGCTCTGGAAGGGTCTAGAGCCTCCATTTTTGCGCTCAGGTCAAAGTCTCGCGGCCCTCTATCATAATCCAGAGTTTTGAGAAGATTGGAGAAACTTGATTTTTCACCCAAAAACTGAAAAAAACGTAAGGGGTAACACTGTCGTTTTTTTTCGGGTCGAAATTTTGAGTTTCGATATCTCAGCTCTGGAAGGGTCTAGAGCCTCCATTTTTGCACTCAGGTTTAAGTCTCATGGCCCTCTATCATAATATAGAGTTTTGAGAAGATTGGAGAAACTTGATTTTTCGCCCGAAAACTGAAAAAAACGTAAGGGGTAACACTGTCGTTTTTTTTTCGGGTCGAAATTTTGAGTTTCAATATCTCAGCTCTGGAAGGGTCTAGAGCCTCCATTTTTGCCCTCAGGTCAAAGTCTCGCGGCCCTCTATCATAATCCAGAGTTTTGAGAAGATTGGAGAAACTTGATTTTTCGCCCGAAAACTGAAAAAAACGTAAGGGGTAACACTGTCGTTTTTTTTTTCGGGTCGAAATTTTGAGTTTCGATATCTCAGCTCTGGAAGGGTCTAGAGCCTCCATTTTTGCGCTCAGGTCAAAGTCTCGTGGCCCTCTATCATAATCCAGAGTTTTGAGAAGATTGGAGAAACTTCATTTTTCGCCTAAAAAAAAAAAACGAAAGGGGTACCACTGTCATTTTTTTTTTCGGGTCGAAATTTTGAGTTTCGATATCTCAGCTCTGGAAGGGTCTAGAGCCTCCATTTTTGCGCTCAGGTCAAAGTCTCATGGCCCTCTATCATAATATAGAGTTTTGAGAAGATTGGAGAAACTTGATTTTTCGCCCGAAAACTGAAAAAAACGTAAGGGGTAACACTGTTTTTTTTTTTCGGGTCGAAATTTTGAGTTTCGATATCTCAGCTCTGGAAGGGTCTAGAGCCTCCATTTTTGCGCTCAGGTCAAAGTCTCGCGGCCCTCTATCATAATCCAGAGTTTTGAGAAGATTGGAGAAACTTGATTTTTCGCCCGAAAACTGTAAAAAAACGTAAGGGGTAACACTGTCGTTTTTTTTTTCGGGTCGAAATTTTGAGTTTCGATATCTCAGCTCTGGAAGGGTCTAGAGCCTCCATTTTTGCGCTCAGGTCAAAGTCTCGCGGCCCTCTATCATAATCCAGAGTTTTGAGAAGATTGGAGAAACTTGATTTTTCACCCAAAAACTGAAAAAAACGTAAGGGGTAACACTGTCGTTTTTTTTCGGGTCGAAATTTTGAGTTTCGATATCTCAGCTCTGGAAGGGTCTAGAGCCTCCATTTTTGCACTCAGGTTTAAGTCTCATGGCCCTCTATCATAATATAGAGTTTTGAGAAGATTGGAGAAACTTGATTTTTCGCCCGAAAACTGAAAAAAACGTAAGGGGTAACACTGTCGTTTTTTTTTCGGGTCGAAATTTTGAGTTTCAATATCTCAGCTCTGGAAGGGTCTAGAGCCTCCATTTTTGCACTCAGGTTTAAGTCTCATGGCCCTCTATCATAATATAGAGTTTTGAGAAGATTGGAGAAACTTGATTTTTCGCCCGAAAACTGAAAAAAACGTAAGGGGTAACACTGTCGTTTTTTTTTCGGGTCGAAATTTTGAGTTTCGATATCTCAGCTCTGGAAGGGTCTAGAGCCTCCATTTTTGCGCTCGGGTCAAAGTCTCGCGGCCCTCTATCATAATCCAGAGTTTTGAGAAGATTGGAGAAACTTGATTTTTCGCCCGAAAACTGAAAAAAACGTAAGGGGTAACACTGTCGTTTTTTTTTTCGGGTCGAAATTTTGAGTTTCGATATCTCAGCTCTGGAAGGGTCTAGAGCCTCCATTTTTGCGCTCAGGTCAAAGTCTCGCGGCCTTCTATCATAATCCAGAGTTTTGAGAAGATTGGAGAAACTTGATTTTTCGCCCGAAAACTGAAAAAAACGTAAGGGGTAACACTGTCGTTTTTTTTTCGGGTCGAAATTTTGAGTTTCGATATCTCAGCTCTGGAAGGGTCTAGAGCCTCCATTTTTGCGCTCAGGTCAAAGTCTCGCGGCCCTCTATCATAATCCAGAGTTTTGAGAAGATTGGAGAAACTTGATTTTTCGCCCGAAAACTGAAAAAAACGTAAGGGGTAACACTGTCGTTTTTTTTTCGGGTCGAAATTTTGAGTTTCGATATCTCAGCTCTGGAAGGGTCTAGAGCCTCCATTTTTGCGCTCAGGTCAAAGTCTCGCGGCCCTCTATCATAATCCAGAGTTTTGAGAAGATTGGAGAAACTTGATTTTTCGCTCGAAAACTGAAAAAAAACGTAAGGGGTAACACTGTCGTTTTTTTTCGGGTCGAAATTTTGAGTTTCAATATCTCAGCTCTGGAAGGGTCTAGAGCCTCCATTTTTGCACTCAGGTTTAAGTCTCATGGCCCTCTATCATAATATAGAGTTTTGAGAAGATTGGAGAAACTTGATTTTTCGCCCGAAAACTGAAAAAAACGTAAGGGGTAACACTGTCGTTTTTTTTTCGGGTCGAAATTTTGAGTTTCGATATCTCAGCTCTGGAAGGGTCTAGAGCCTCCATTTTTGCGCTCGGGTCAAAGTCTCGCGGCCCTCTATCATAATCCAGAGTTTTGAGAAGATTGGAGAAACTTGATTTTTCGCCCGAAAACTGAAAAAAACGTAAGGGGTAACACTGTCGTTTTTTTTTTCGGGTCGAAATTTTGAGTTTCGATATCTCAGCTCTGGAAGGGTCTAGAGCCTCCATTTTTGCGCTCAGGTCAAAGTCTCGCGGCCTTCTATCATAATCCAGAGTTTTGAGAAGATTGGAGAAACTTGATTTTTCGCCCGAAAACTGAAAAAAACGTAAGGGGTAACACTGTCGTTTTTTTTTCGGGTCGAAATTTTGAGTTTCGATATCTCAGCTCTGGAAGGGTCTAGAGCCTCCATTTTTGCGCTCAGGTCAAAGTCTCGCGGCCCTCTATCATAATCCAGAGTTTTGAGAAGATTGGAGAAACTTGATTTTTCGCCCGAAAACTGAAAAAAACGTAAGGGGTAACACTGTCGTTTTTTTTTCGGGTCGAAATTTTGAGTTTCGATATCTCAGCTCTGGAAGGGTCTAGAGCCTCCATTTTTGCGCTCAGGTCAAAGTCTCGCGGCCCTCTATCATAATCCAGAGTTTTGAGAAGATTGGAGAAACTTGATTTTTCGCTCGAAAACTGAAAAAAAACGTAAGGGGTAACACTGTCGTTTTTTTTCGGGTCGAAATTTTGAGTTTCGATATCTCAGCTCTGGAAGGGTCTAGAGCCTCCATTTTTGCGCTCAGGTCAAAGTCTCGCGGCCCTCTATCATAATCCAGAGTTTTGAGAAGATTGGAGAAACTTGATTTTTCACCCAAAAACTGAAAAAAACGTAAGGGGTAACACTGTCGTTTTTTTTCGGGTCGAAACTTTGAGTTTCGATATCTCAGCTCTGGAAGGGTCTAGAGCCTCCATTTTTGCACTCAGGTTTAAGTCTCATGGCCCTCTATCATAATATAGAGTTTTGAGAAGATTGGAGAAACTTGATTTTTCGCCCGAAAACTGAAAAAAACGTAAGGGGTAACACTGTCGTTTTTTTTTCGGGTCGAAATTTTGAGTTTCGATATCTCAGCTCTGGAAGGGTCTAGAGCCTCCATTTTTGCGCTCAGGTCAAAGTCTCGCGGCCCTCTATCATAATCCAGAGTTTTGAGAAGATTGGAGAAACTTGATTTTTCGCCCGAAAACTGAAAAAAACGTAAGGGGTAACACTGTCGTTTTTTTTTTCGGGTCGAAATTTTGAGTTTCGATATCTCAGCTCTGGAAGGGTCTAGAGCCTCCATTTTTGCGCTCAGGTCAAAGTCTCGCGGCCCTCTATCATAATCCAGAGTTTTGAGAAGATTGGAGAAACTTGATTTTTCGCCCGAAAACTGAAAAAAACGTAAGGGGTAACACTGTCGTTTTTTTTTTTCGGGTCGAAATTTTGAGTTTCGATATCTCAGCTCTGGAAGGGTCTAGAGCCTCCATTTTTGCGCTCAGGTCAAAGTCTCGCGGCCCTCTATCATAATCCAGAGTTTTGAGAAGATTGGAGAAACTTGATTTTTCGCTCGAAAACTGAAAAAAACGTAAGGGGTAACACTGTCGTTTTTTTTCGGGTCGAAATTTTGAGTTTCGATATCTCAGCTCTGGAAGGGTCTAGAGCCTCCATTTTTGCACTCAGGTTTAAGTCTCATGGCCCTCTATCATAATATAGAGTTTTGAGAAGATTGGAGAAACTTGATTTTTCGCCCGAAAACTGAAAAAAACGTAAGGGGTAACACTGTCGTTTTTTTTTTCGGGTCGAAATTTTGAGTTTCGATATCTCAGCTCTGGAAGGGTCTAGAGCCTCCATGTTTGCGCTCAGGTCAAAGTCTCGCGGCCTTCTATCATAATCCAGAGTTTTGAGAAGATTGGAGAAACTTGATTTTTCGCCCGAAAACTGAAAAAAACGTAAGGGGTAACACTGTCGTTTTTTTTTCGGGTCGAAATTTTGAGTTTCGATATCTCAGCTCTGGAAGGGTCTAGAGCCTCCATTTTTGCGCTCAGGTCAAAGTCTCGCGGCCCTCTATCATAATCCAGAGTTTTGAGAAGATTGGAGAAACTTGATTTTTCGCCCGAAAACTGAAAAAAACGTAAGGGGTAACACTGTCGTTTTTTTTTCGGGTCGAAATTTTGAGTTTCGATATCTCAGCTCTGGAAGGGTCTAGAGCCTCCATTTTTGCGCTCAGGTCAAAGTCTCGCGGCCCTCTATCATAATCCAGAGTTTTGAGAAGATTGGAGAAACTTGATTTTTCGCTCGAAAACTGAAAAAAAACGTAAGGGGTAACACTGTCGTTTTTTTTCGGGTCGAAATTTTGAGTTTCGATATCTCAGCTCTGGAAGGGTCTAGAGCCTCCATTTTTGCGCTCAGGTCAAAGTCTCGCGGCCCTCTATCATAATCCAGAGTTTTGAGAAGATTGGAGAAACTTGATTTTTCACCCAAAAACTGAAAAAAACGTAAGGGGTAACACTGTCGTTTTTTTTCGGGTCGAAATTTTGAGTTTCGATATCTCAGCTCTGGAAGGGTCTAGAGCCTCCATTTTTGCACTCAGGTTTAAGTCTCATGGCCCTCTATCATAATATAGAGTTTTGAGAAGATTGGAGAAACTTGATTTTTCGCCCGAAAACTGAAAAAAACGTAAGGGGTAACACTGTCGTTTTTTTTTCGGGTCGAAATTTTGAGTTTCGATATCTCAGCTCTGGAAGGGTCTAGAGCCTCCATTTTTGCGCTCAGGTCAAAGTCTCGCGGCCCTCTATCATAATCCAGAGTTTTGAGAAGATTGGAGAAACTTGATTTTTCGCCCGAAAACTGAAAAAAACGTAAGGGGTAACACTGTCGTTTTTTTTTTCGGGTCGAAATTTTGAGTTTCGATATCTCAGCTCTGGAAGGGTCTAGAGCCTCCATTTTTGCGCTCAGGTCAAAGTCTCGCGGCCCTCTATCATAATCCAGAGTTTTGAGAAGATTGGAGAAACTTGATTTTTCGCCCGAAAACTGAAAAAAACGTAAGGGGTAACACTGTCGTTTTTTTTTCGGGTCGAAATTTTGAGTTTCGATATCTCAGCTCTGGAAGGGTCTAGAGCCTCCATTTTTGCGCTCAGGTCAAAGTCTCGCGGCCCTCTATCATAATCCAGAGTTTTGAGAAGATTGGAGAAACTTGATTTTTCGCCCGAAAACTGAAAAAAACGTAAGGGGTAACACTGTCGTTTTTTTTTCGGGTCGAAATTTTGAGTTTCGATATCTCAGCTCTGGAAGGGTCTAGAGCCTCCATTTTTGCGCTCAGGTCAAAGTCTCGCGGCCCTCTATCATAATCCAGAGTTTTGAGAAGATTGGAGAAATTTGATTTTTCGCCCGAAAACTGAAAAAAACGTAAGGGGTAACACTGTCGTTTTTTTTTTCGGGTCGAAATTTTGAGTTTCGATATCTCAGCTCTGGAAGGGTCTAGAGCCTCCATTTTTGCGCTCAGGTCAAAGTCTCGCGGCCCTCTATCATAATCCAGAGTTTTGAGAAGATTGGAGAAACTTGATTTTTCGCCCGAAAACTGAAAAAAACGTAAGGGGTAACACTGTCGTTTTTTCTTCCGGGTCGAAATTTTGAGTTTCAATATCTCAGCTCTGGAAGGGTCTAGAGCCTCCATTTTTGCGCTCAGGTCAAAGTCTCGCGGCCCTCTATCATAATCCAGAGTTTTGAGAAGATTGGAGAAACTTGATTTTTCGCCCGAAAACTGAAAAAAACGTAAGGGGTAACACTGTCGTTTTTTTTTCGTGTCGAAATTTTGAGTTTCAATATCTCAGCTCTGGAAGGGTCTAGAGCCTCCATTTTTGCGCTCAGGTCAAAGTCTCGCGGCCCTCTATCATAATCCAGAGTTTTGAGAAGATTGGAGAAACTTGATTTTTCGCCCGAAAACTGAAAAAAACGTAAGGGGTAACACTGTCGTTTTTTTTTCGGGTCGAAATTTTAAGTTTCGATATCTCAGCTTTGGAAGGGTCTAGAGCCTCCATTTTTGCGCTCAGGTCAAAGTCTCGCGGCCCTCTATCATAATCCAGAGTTTTGAGAAGATTGGAGAAACTTGATTTTTCGCCCGAAAACTGAAAAAAACGTAAGGGGTAACACTGTCGTTTTTTTTTTTCGGGTCGAAATTTTGAGTTTCGATATCTCAGCTCTGGAAGGGTCTAGAGCCTCCATTTTTGCGCTCAGGTCAAAGTCTCGCGGCCCTCTATCATAATCCAGAGTTTTGAGAAGATTGGAGAAACTTGATTTCTCGAGTTTTGCCTTCTGATATTCTGGCCATATCATTTAGTGACTGCATATGCTGATTCCATCGTTATTTTATCTGATAATGAGCAAATTAGTTAAACTTGAGTAGGTTAATCAATATACAGCATAATTCAAGAAACTAGGGCTCACACCACTTTTCAGTTGAATAAGATTGATATACATTTTTAATTTGTTTTGTATAAATTTACATTTTTGTAAATGTCTCTGATGCATTTTGAATAAAAAAACACATTTTATAAAAATACTCCTGAGATTAAATGTCTTTCGAACTATGTACGTACAAACTAAAACAAGGGTCCTGTAACCGGGGTCCTAAAGCTGCAGCCTCCGATTGTGCAGGGATTTGCTCTGAACAACTGACATTGGTTATTTTAACAAAAAGTTATCACACTTGCATAAATGGGTCATTTTTTAACCATATGTGTAAACTTGATGTATTAACACAAAATATTACATTAAAAAAATCATTTGTGAACAAGATATTTTGAACTATGATGATATTTTGATATGTTAAACTCATAAAACCTGTACAGAAGAGGAAGCGAGAGATTAACTGTTTTTTTATGTATTAGAATATTGTGCAAAAGTTCATTTATTTCGGTAATTCAACATAGCTATATGCCGTAATCATCAAATTTATAACACATAAAGGCATGAAATATCTCACTTTGCTTATAATGACTAATGAGTAGATTATATATTAGTATATGATTTAAGGTTTACATAAATTCCATTCTGCCATTTCAAAGTAATTTGCTATAACAGGCATTAACAGGTGAATTCTTAATTTGTAAAAATGCAATATTTCTATAACCACATAGAAAGAAATGTTTAAAAAAGTTTTTTTTAATTATTTTTTAGAAGGGATAACTATAAGTGCAGTTTGGATCCCATATAATTAAGAAAGAGATAAAAACTCGTTTTAGTTTAAGTATAGATGCTCCCTTATATGTTTATTATAGCAAAACCATGATTATTGATTACCATTTGTAACAGAAATACAAGAGAAATACAAAAATATCGTTTTAAGGTACATTGTTTACTTGTCATTAACTTACAAAACCAGTGAGCAATGCAAACGTATTGTCTAATACAGCTGTTAAGGGAGTGCTTGTGATTTAGACGATTCCAAGCCTGCCAAAGCGTCACAATTTAACTGCACCAATAATCTGTAGTGCCACATCTCTACACAAATAACCTCATCTTTATTATAAATCAATAACTACTATGATAACAACCATAAACATATTCCGACAGGAAGCAGCGGCATTTTGAGCATGTGTACACGTCACGAATCACATCAAATTGAGTCACGTGCCGTCTTTGGACATGGGCGAGGCTTCCGACGTCACACATGGATGGGCGTGGCTTCTGACGTCACACGTGGATGGGCGTGGCTTCTGACGTCACACTTGGATGTGGGCCGGGTTGGATATCCACCGCAGGATGCAGCGAGCTGTAGTTGAAATTTTGAGTTTCGATATCTCAGCTCTGGAAGGGTCTAGAGCCTCCATTTTTGCACTCAGGTTTAAAGTCCCCGTGAACCGGAAGTTGCAAACGACTTTTCTTCAGTGTTGTGACGTATTTCCGAGAGAAATAGAATACTAAATGAGGCAAAATAGTTTTTTTTTCCAACCAGCACCTGATTGGATCTAGAAAAATGGGTGTTTCATTCTGAAATGGAGGATGACGCAAGTTTACACACGCTGTCAATCAATGCTCGCTGGGCGCTCGCAAACACACAGCAGCTGTCAGTTGGAGGGGCGTGGTTATGGACGTTAGGGAGACACCCAAACCGCAAAGCCTACGTCATCGGGCAAGGTCCTCCAATGCAGAAGGGAGGGGCATTTTCAAAATTTGATTAAAGTTTACAAAGCCAAAATTTTTTTTGTGTGTGGATTGACTTGCATATGAATTGTTCACCACAAAACGATCAATTTAGGCAAACAAAGTAAGTATGGTCGATTTTTATTTCATGGGGACTTTAAGTCTCATGGCCCTCTATCAGAATCCAGAGTTTTGAGAAGATTGGAGAAACTTCATTTTTCGCCTAAAAAAAAAACGAAAGGGGTAACACTGTCATTTTTTTTTTCGGGTCGAAATTTTGAGTTTCAATATCTCAGCTCTGGAAGGGTCTAGAGCCTCCATTTTTGCCCTCAGGTCAAAGTCTCGCGGCCCTCTATCATAATCCAGAGTTTTGAGAAGATTGGAGAAACTTGATTTTTTGCCCGAAAACTGAAAAAAACGTAAGGGGTAACACTGTCGTTTTTTTTTTCGGGTCGAAATTTTGAGTTTCGATATCTCAGCTCTGGAAGGGTCTAGAGCCTCCATTTTTGCGCTCAGGTCAAAGTCTCGTGGCCCTCTATCATAATCCAGAGTTTTGAGAAGATTGGAGAAACTTCATTTTTCGCCTAAAAAAAAAAAACGAAAGGGGTACCACTGTCATTTTTTTTTTTCGGGTCGAAATTTTGAGTTTCGATATCTCAGCTCTGGAAGGGTCTAGAGCCTCCATTTTTGCGCTCAGGTCAAAGTCTCGCGGCCCTCTATCATAATCCAGAGTTTTGAGAAGATTGGAGAAACTTGATTTTTCGCCCGAAAACTGAAAAAAACGTAAGGGGTAACACTGTTTTTTTTTTTCGGGTCGAAATTTTGAGTTTCGATATCTCAGCTCTGGAAGGGTCTAGAGCCTCCATTTTTGCGCTCAGGTCAAAGTCTCGCGGCCCTCTATCATAATCCAGAGTTTTGAGAAGATTGGAGAAACTTGATTTTTCGCCCGAAAACTGTAAAAAAACGTAAGGGGTAACACTGTCGTTTTTTTTTTCGGGTCGAAATTTTGAGTTTCGATATCTCAGCTCTGGAAGGGTCTAGAGCCTCCATTTTTGCGCTCAGGTCAAAGTCTCGCGGCCCTCTATCATAATCCAGAGTTTTGAGAAGATTGGAGAAACTTGATTTTTCGCTCGAAAACTGAAAAAAACGTAAGGGGTAACACTGTCGTTTTTTTTCGGGTCGAAATTTTGAGTTTCAATATCTCAGCTCTGGAAGGGTCTAGAGCCTCCATTTTTGCGCTCAGGTCAAAGTCTCGCGGCCCTCTATCATAATCCAGAGTTTTGAGAAGATTGGAGAAACTTGATTTTTCACCCAAAAACTGAAAAAAACGTAAGGGGTAACACTGTCGTTTTTTTTCGGGTCGAAATTTTGAGTTTCGATATCTCAGCTCTGGAAGGGTCTAGAGCCTCCATTTTTGCACTCAGGTTTAAGTCTCATGGCCCTCTATCATAATATAGAGTTTTGAGAAGATTGGAGAAACTTGATTTTTCGCCCGAAAACTGAAAAAAACGTAAGGGGTAACACTGTCGTTTTTTTTTCGGGTCGAAATTTTGAGTTTCAATATCTCAGCTCTGGAAGGGTCTAGAGCCTCCATTTTTGCCCTCAGGTCAAAGTCTCGCGGCCCTCTATCATAATCCAGAGTTTTGAGAAGATTGGAGAAACTTGATTTTTCGCCCGAAAACTGAAAAAAACGTAAGGGGTAACACTGTCGTTTTTTTTTTCGGGTCGAAATTTTGAGTTTCGATATCTCAGCTCTGGAAGGGTCTAGAGCCTCCATTTTTGCGCTCAGGTCAAAGTCTCGTGGCCCTCTATCATAATCCAGAGTTTTGAGAAGATTGGAGAAACTTCATTTTTCGCCTAAAAAAAAAAAACGAAAGGGGTACCACTGTCATTTTTTTTTTCGGGTCGAAATTTTGAGTTTCGATATCTCAGCTCTGGAAGGGTCTAGAGCCTCCATTTTTGCGCTCAGGTCAAAGTCTCATGGCCCTCTATCATAATATAGAGTTTTGAGAAGATTGGAGAAACTTGATTTTTCGCCCGAAAACTGAAAAAAACGTAAGGGGTAACACTGTTTTTTTTTTTTCGGGTCGAAATTTTGAGTTTCGATATCTCAGCTCTGGAAGGGTCTAGAGCCTCCATTTTTGCGCTCAGGTCAAAGTCTCGCGGCCCTCTATCATAATCCAGAGTTTTGAGAAGATTGGAGAAACTTGATTTTTCGCCCGAAAACTGTAAAAAAACGTAAGGGGTAACACTGTCGTTTTTTTTTTCGGGTCGAAATTTTGAGTTTCGATATCTCAGCTCTGGAAGGGTCTAGAGCCTCCATTTTTGCGCTCAGGTCAAAGTCTCGCGGCCCTCTATCATAATCCAGAGTTTTGAGAAGATTGGAGAAACTTGATTTTTCGCTCGAAAACTGAAAAAAACGTAAGGGGTAACACTGTCGTTTTTTTTCGGGTCGAAATTTTGAGTTTCAATATCTCAGCTCTGGAAGGGTCTAGAGCCTCCATTTTTGCGCTCAGGTCAAAGTCTCGCGGCCCTCTATCATAATCCAGAGTTTTGAGAAGATTGGAGAAACTTGATTTTTCACCCAAAAACTGAAAAAAACGTAAGGGGTAACACTGTCGTTTTTTTTCGGGTCGAAATTTTGAGTTTCGATATCTCAGCTCTGGAAGGGTCTAGAGCCTCCATTTTTGCACTCAGGTTTAAGTCTCATGGCCCTCTATCATAATATAGAGTTTTGAGAAGATTGGAGAAACTTGATTTTTCGCCCGAAAACTGAAAAAAACGTAAGGGGTAACACTGTCGTTTTTTTTTCGGGTCGAAATTTTGAGTTTCAATATCTCAGCTCTGGAAGGGTCTAGAGCCTCCATTTTTGCACTCAGGTTTAAGTCTCATGGCCCTCTATCATAATATAGAGTTTTGAGAAGATTGGAGAAACTTGATTTTTCGCCCGAAAACTGAAAAAAACGTAAGGGGTAACACTGTCGTTTTTTTTTCGGGTCGAAATTTTGAGTTTCGATATCTCAGCTCTGGAAGGGTCTAGAGCCTCCATTTTTGCGCTCGGGTCAAAGTCTCGCGGCCCTCTATCATAATCCAGAGTTTTGAGAAGATTGGAGAAACTTGATTTTTCGCCCGAAAACTGAAAAAAACGTAAGGGGTAACACTGTCGTTTTTTTTTTCGGGTCGAAATTTTGAGTTTCGATATCTCAGCTCTGGAAGGGTCTAGAGCCTCCATTTTTGCGCTCAGGTCAAAGTCTCGCGGCCTTCTATCATAATCCAGAGTTTTGAGAAGATTGGAGAAACTTGATTTTTCGCCCGAAAACTGAAAAAAACGTAAGGGGTAACACTGTCGTTTTTTTTTCGGGTCGAAATTTTGAGTTTCGATATCTCAGCTCTGGAAGGGTCTAGAGCCTCCATTTTTGCGCTCAGGTCAAAGTCTCGCGGCCCTCTATCATAATCCAGAGTTTTGAGAAGATTGGAGAAACTTGATTTTTCGCCCGAAAACTGAAAAAAACGTAAGGGGTAACACTGTCGTTTTTTTTTCGGGTCGAAATTTTGAGTTTCGATATCTCAGCTCTGGAAGGGTCTAGAGCCTCCATTTTTGCACTCAGGTTTAAGTCTCATGGCCCTCTATCATAATATAGAGTTTTGAGAAGATTGGAGAAACTTGATTTTTCGCCCGAAAACTGAAAAAAACGTAAGGGGTAACACTGTCGTTTTTTTTTCGGGTCGAAATTTTGAGTTTCGATATCTCAGCTCTGGAAGGGTCTAGAGCCTCCATTTTTGCGCTCAGGTCAAAGTCTCGCGGCCCTCTATCATAATCCAGAGTTTTGAGAAGATTGGAGAAACTTG
The DNA here is from genome assembly GCF_988280905.1 of Pimephales promelas. Classification (NCBI taxonomy): domain Eukaryota; kingdom Metazoa; phylum Chordata; class Actinopteri; order Cypriniformes; family Leuciscidae; genus Pimephales; species Pimephales promelas. The sequence goes on from NC_142769.1 coordinate 25,976,686, forward strand.
ATTTTTCGCCCGAAAACTGAAAAAAACGTAAGGGGTAACACTGTCGTTTTTTTTTTCGGGTCGAAATTTTGAGTTTCGATATCTCAGCTCTGGAAGGGTCTAGAGCCTCCATTTTTGCGCTCAGGTCAAAGTCTCGCGGCCCTCTATCATAATCCAGAGTTTTGAGAAGATTGGAGAAACTTGATTTTTCGCCCGAAAACTGAAAAAAACGTAAGGGGTAACACTGTCGTTTTTTTTTCGGGTCGAAATTTTGAGTTTCGATATCTCAGCTCTGGAAGGGTCTAGAGCCTCCATTTTTGCGCTCAGGTCAAAGTCTCGCGGCCCTCTATCATAATCCAGAGTTTTGAGAAGATTGGAGAAACTTGATTTTTCGCCCGAAAACTGAAAAAAACGTAAGGGGTAACACTGTCGTTTTTTTTTCGGGTCGAAATTTTGAGTTTCGATATCTCAGCTCTGGAAGGGTCTAGAGCCTCCATTTTTGCGCTCAGGTCAAAGTCTCGCGGCCCTCTATCATAATCCAGAGTTTTGAGAAGATTGGAGAAACTTGATTTTTCGCTCGAAAACTGAAAAAAAACGTAAGGGGTAACACTGTCGTTTTTTTTCGGGTCGAAATTTTGAGTTTCGATATCTCAGCTCTGGAAGGGTCTAGAGCCTCCATTTTTGCGCTCAGGTCAAAGTCTCGCGGCCCTCTATCATAATCCAGAGTTTTGAGAAGATTGGAGAAACTTGATTTTTCACCCAAAAACTGAAAAAAACGTAAGGGGTAACACTGTCGTTTTTTTTCGGGTCGAAATTTTGAGTTTCGATATCTCAGCTCTGGAAGGGTCTAGAGCCTCCATTTTTGCACTCAGGTTTAAGTCTCATGGCCCTCTATCATAATATAGAGTTTTGAGAAGATTGGAGAAACTTGATTTTTCGCCCGAAAACTGAAAAAAACGTAAGGGGTAACACTGTCGTTTTTTTTTCGGGTCGAAATTTTGAGTTTCGATATCTCAGCTCTGGAAGGGTCTAGAGCCTCCATTTTTGCGCTCAGGTCAAAGTCTCGCGGCCCTCTATCATAATCCAGAGTTTTGAGAAGATTGGAGAAACTTGATTTTTCGCCCGAAAACTGAAAAAAACGTAAGGGGTAACACTGTCGTTTTTTTTTTCGGGTCGAAATTTTGAGTTTCGATATCTCAGCTCTGGAAGGGTCTAGAGCCTCCATTTTTGCGCTCAGGTCAAAGTCTCGCGGCCCTCTATCATAATCCAGAGTTTTGAGAAGATTGGAGAAACTTGATTTTTCGCCCGAAAACTGAAAAAAACGTAAGGGGTAACACTGTCGTTTTTTTTTCGGGTCGAAATTTTGAGTTTCGATATCTCAGCTCTGGAAGGGTCTAGAGCCTCCATTTTTGCGCTCAGGTCAAAGTCTCGCGGCCCTCTATCATAATCCAGAGTTTTGAGAAGATTGGAGAAACTTGATTTTTCGCCCGAAAACTGAAAAAAACGTAAGGGGTAACACTGTCGTTTTTTTTTCGGGTCGAAATTTTGAGTTTCGATATCTCAGCTCTGGAAGGGTCTAGAGCCTCCATTTTTGCGCTCAGGTCAAAGTCTCGCGGCCCTCTATCATAATCCAGAGTTTTGAGAAGATTGGAGAAATTTGATTTTTCGCCCGAAAACTGAAAAAAACGTAAGGGGTAACACTGTCGTTTTTTTTTTCGGGTCGAAATTTTGAGTTTCGATATCTCAGCTCTGGAAGGGTCTAGAGCCTCCATTTTTGCGCTCAGGTCAAAGTCTCGCGGCCCTCTATCATAATCCAGAGTTTTGAGAAGATTGGAGAAACTTGATTTTTCGCCCGAAAACTGAAAAAAACGTAAGGGGTAACACTGTCGTTTTTTCTTCCGGGTCGAAATTTTGAGTTTCAATATCTCAGCTCTGGAAGGGTCTAGAGCCTCCATTTTTGCGCTCAGGTCAAAGTCTCGCGGCCCTCTATCATAATCCAGAGTTTTGAGAAGATTGGAGAAACTTGATTTTTCGCCCGAAAACTGAAAAAAACGTAAGGGGTAACACTGTCGTTTTTTTTTCGTGTCGAAATTTTGAGTTTCAATATCTCAGCTCTGGAAGGGTCTAGAGCCTCCATTTTTGCGCTCAGGTCAAAGTCTCGCGGCCCTCTATCATAATCCAGAGTTTTGAGAAGATTGGAGAAACTTGATTTTTCGCCCGAAAACTGAAAAAAACGTAAGGGGTAACACTGTCGTTTTTTTTTCGGGTCGAAATTTTAAGTTTCGATATCTCAGCTTTGGAAGGGTCTAGAGCCTCCATTTTTGCGCTCAGGTCAAAGTCTCGCGGCCCTCTATCATAATCCAGAGTTTTGAGAAGATTGGAGAAACTTGATTTTTCGCCCGAAAACTGAAAAAAACGTAAGGGGTAACACTGTCGTTTTTTTTTTTCGGGTCGAAATTTTGAGTTTCGATATCTCAGCTCTGGAAGGGTCTAGAGCCTCCATTTTTGCGCTCAGGTCAAAGTCTCGCGGCCCTCTATCATAATCCAGAGTTTTGAGAAGATTGGAGAAACTTGATTTCTCGAGTTTTGCCTTCTGATATTCTGGCCATATCATTTAGTGACTGCATATGCTGATTCCATCGTTATTTTATCTGATAATGAGCAAATTAGTTAAACTTGAGTAGGTTAATCAATATACAGCATAATTCAAGAAACTAGGGCTCACACCACTTTTCAGTTGAATAAGATTGATATACATTTTTAATTTGTTTTGTATAAATTTACATTTTTGTAAATGTCTCTGATGCATTTTTAATAAAAAAACACATTTTATAAAAATACTCCTGAGATTAAATGTCTTTCGAACTATGTACGTACAAACTAAAACAAGGGTCCTGTAACCGGGGTCCTAAAGCTGCAGCCTCCGATTGTGCAGGGATTTGCTCTGAACAACTGACATTGGTTATTTTAACAAAAAGTTATCACACTTGCATAAATGGGTCATTTTTTAACCATATGTGTAAACTTGATGTATTAACACAAAATATTACATTAAAAAAATCATTTGTGAACAAGATATTTTGAACTATGATGATATTTTGATATGTTAAACTCATAAAACCTGTACAGAAGAGGAAGCGAGAGATTAACTGTTTTTTTATGTATTAGAATATTGTGCAAAAGTTCATTTATTTCGGTAATTCAACATAGCTATATGCCGTAATCATCAAATTTATAACACATAAAGGCATGAAATATCTCACTTTGCTTATAATGACTAATGAGTAGATTATATATTAGTATATGATTTAAGGTTTACATAAATTCCATTCTGCCATTTCAAAGTAATTTGCTATAACAGGCATTAACAGGTGAATTCTTAATTTGTAAAAATGCAATATTTCTATAACCACATAGAAAGAAATGTTTAAAAAAGTTTTTTTTAATTATTTTTTAGAAGGGATAACTATAAGTGCAGTTTGGATCCCATATAATTAAGAAAGAGATAAAAACTCGTTTTAGTTTAAGTATAGATGCTCCCTTATATGTTTATTATAGCAAAACCATGATTATTGATTACCATTTGTAACAGAAATACAAGAGAAATACAAAAATATCGTTTTAAGGTACATTGTTTACTTGTCATTAACTTACAAAACCAGTGAGCAATGCAAACGTATTGTCTAATACAGCTGTTAAGGGAGTGCTTGTGATTTAGACGATTCCAAGCCTGCCAAAGCGTCACAATTTAACTGCACCAATAATCTGTAGTGCCACATCTCTACACAAATAACCTCATCTTTATTATAAATCAATAACTACTATGATAACAACCATAAACATATTCCGACAGGAAGCAGCGGCATTTTGAGCATGTGTACACGTCACGAATCACATCAAATTGAGTCACGTGCCGTCTTTGGACATGGGCGAGGCTTCCGACGTCACACATGGATGGGCGTGGCTTCTGACGTCACACGTGGATGGGCGTGGCTTCTGACGTCACACTTGGATGTGGGCCGGGTTGGATATCCACCGCAGGATGCAGCGAGCTGTAGTTGAAATTTTGAGTTTCGATATCTCAGCTCTGGAAGGGTCTAGAGCCTCCATTTTTGCACTCAGGTTTAAAGTCCCCGTGAACCGGAAGTTGCAAACGACTTTTCTTCAGTGTTGTGACGTATTTCCGAGAGAAATAGAATACTAAATGAGGCAAAATAGTTTTTTTTTCCAACCAGCACCTGATTGGATCTAGAAAAATGGGTGTTTCATTCTGAAATGGAGGATGACGCAAGTTTACACACGCTGTCAATCAATGCTCGCTGGGCGCTCGCAAACACACAGCAGCTGTCAGTTGGAGGGGCGTGGTTATGGACGTTAGGGAGACACCCAAACCGCAAAGCCTACGTCATCGGGCAAGGTCCTCCAATGCAGAAGGGAGGGGCATTTTCAAAATTTGATTAAAGTTTACAAAGCCAAAATTTTTTTTGTGTGTGGATTGACTTGCATATGAATTGTTCACCACAAAACGATCAATTTAGGCAAACAAAGTAAGTATGGTCGATTTTTATTTCATGGGGACTTTAAGTCTCATGGCCCTCTATCAGAATCCAGAGTTTTGAGAAGATTGGAGAAACTTCATTTTTCGCCTAAAAAAAAAACGAAAGGGGTAACACTGTCATTTTTTTTTTCGGGTCGAAATTTTGAGTTTCAATATCTCAGCTCTGGAAGGGTCTAGAGCCTCCATTTTTGCCCTCAGGTCAAAGTCTCGCGGCCCTCTATCATAATCCAGAGTTTTGAGAAGATTGGAGAAACTTGATTTTTTGCCCGAAAACTGAAAAAAACGTAAGGGGTAACACTGTCGTTTTTTTTTTCGGGTCGAAATTTTGAGTTTCGATATCTCAGCTCTGGAAGGGTCTAGAGCCTCCATTTTTGCGCTCAGGTCAAAGTCTCGTGGCCCTCTATCATAATCCAGAGTTTTGAGAAGATTGGAGAAACTTCATTTTTCGCCTAAAAAAAAAAAACGAAAGGGGTACCACTGTCATTTTTTTTTTTCGGGTCGAAATTTTGAGTTTCGATATCTCAGCTCTGGAAGGGTCTAGAGCCTCCATTTTTGCGCTCAGGTCAAAGTCTCGCGGCCCTCTATCATAATCCAGAGTTTTGAGAAGATTGGAGAAACTTGATTTTTCGCCCGAAAACTGAAAAAAACGTAAGGGGTAACACTGTTTTTTTTTTTCGGGTCGAAATTTTGAGTTTCGATATCTCAGCTCTGGAAGGGTCTAGAGCCTCCATTTTTGCGCTCAGGTCAAAGTCTCGCGGCCCTCTATCATAATCCAGAGTTTTGAGAAGATTGGAGAAACTTGATTTTTCGCCCGAAAACTGTAAAAAAACGTAAGGGGTAACACTGTCGTTTTTTTTTTCGGGTCGAAATTTTGAGTTTCGATATCTCAGCTCTGGAAGGGTCTAGAGCCTCCATTTTTGCGCTCAGGTCAAAGTCTCGCGGCCCTCTATCATAATCCAGAGTTTTGAGAAGATTGGAGAAACTTGATTTTTCGCTCGAAAACTGAAAAAAACGTAAGGGGTAACACTGTCGTTTTTTTTCGGGTCGAAATTTTGAGTTTCAATATCTCAGCTCTGGAAGGGTCTAGAGCCTCCATTTTTGCGCTCAGGTCAAAGTCTCGCGGCCCTCTATCATAATCCAGAGTTTTGAGAAGATTGGAGAAACTTGATTTTTCACCCAAAAACTGAAAAAAACGTAAGGGGTAACACTGTCGTTTTTTTTCGGGTCGAAATTTTGAGTTTCGATATCTCAGCTCTGGAAGGGTCTAGAGCCTCCATTTTTGCACTCAGGTTTAAGTCTCATGGCCCTCTATCATAATATAGAGTTTTGAGAAGATTGGAGAAACTTGATTTTTCGCCCGAAAACTGAAAAAAACGTAAGGGGTAACACTGTCGTTTTTTTTTCGGGTCGAAATTTTGAGTTTCAATATCTCAGCTCTGGAAGGGTCTAGAGCCTCCATTTTTGCCCTCAGGTCAAAGTCTCGCGGCCCTCTATCATAATCCAGAGTTTTGAGAAGATTGGAGAAACTTGATTTTTCGCCCGAAAACTGAAAAAAACGTAAGGGGTAACACTGTCGTTTTTTTTTTCGGGTCGAAATTTTGAGTTTCGATATCTCAGCTCTGGAAGGGTCTAGAGCCTCCATTTTTGCGCTCAGGTCAAAGTCTCGTGGCCCTCTATCATAATCCAGAGTTTTGAGAAGATTGGAGAAACTTCATTTTTCGCCTAAAAAAAAAAAACGAAAGGGGTACCACTGTCATTTTTTTTTTCGGGTCGAAATTTTGAGTTTCGATATCTCAGCTCTGGAAGGGTCTAGAGCCTCCATTTTTGCGCTCAGGTCAAAGTCTCATGGCCCTCTATCATAATATAGAGTTTTGAGAAGATTGGAGAAACTTGATTTTTCGCCCGAAAACTGAAAAAAACGTAAGGGGTAACACTGTTTTTTTTTTTTCGGGTCGAAATTTTGAGTTTCGATATCTCAGCTCTGGAAGGGTCTAGAGCCTCCATTTTTGCGCTCAGGTCAAAGTCTCGCGGCCCTCTATCATAATCCAGAGTTTTGAGAAGATTGGAGAAACTTGATTTTTCGCCCGAAAACTGTAAAAAAACGTAAGGGGTAACACTGTCGTTTTTTTTTTCGGGTCGAAATTTTGAGTTTCGATATCTCAGCTCTGGAAGGGTCTAGAGCCTCCATTTTTGCGCTCAGGTCAAAGTCTCGCGGCCCTCTATCATAATCCAGAGTTTTGAGAAGATTGGAGAAACTTGATTTTTCGCTCGAAAACTGAAAAAAACGTAAGGGGTAACACTGTCGTTTTTTTTCGGGTCGAAATTTTGAGTTTCAATATCTCAGCTCTGGAAGGGTCTAGAGCCTCCATTTTTGCGCTCAGGTCAAAGTCTCGCGGCCCTCTATCATAATCCAGAGTTTTGAGAAGATTGGAGAAACTTGATTTTTCACCCAAAAACTGAAAAAAACGTAAGGGGTAACACTGTCGTTTTTTTTCGGGTCGAAATTTTGAGTTTCGATATCTCAGCTCTGGAAGGGTCTAGAGCCTCCATTTTTGCACTCAGGTTTAAGTCTCATGGCCCTCTATCATAATATAGAGTTTTGAGAAGATTGGAGAAACTTGATTTTTCGCCCGAAAACTGAAAAAAACGTAAGGGGTAACACTGTCGTTTTTTTTTCGGGTCGAAATTTTGAGTTTCAATATCTCAGCTCTGGAAGGGTCTAGAGCCTCCATTTTTGCACTCAGGTTTAAGTCTCATGGCCCTCTATCATAATATAGAGTTTTGAGAAGATTGGAGAAACTTGATTTTTCGCCCGAAAACTGAAAAAAACGTAAGGGGTAACACTGTCGTTTTTTTTTCGGGTCGAAATTTTGAGTTTCGATATCTCAGCTCTGGAAGGGTCTAGAGCCTCCATTTTTGCGCTCGGGTCAAAGTCTCGCGGCCCTCTATCATAATCCAGAGTTTTGAGAAGATTGGAGAAACTTGATTTTTCGCCCGAAAACTGAAAAAAACGTAAGGGGTAACACTGTCGTTTTTTTTTTCGGGTCGAAATTTTGAGTTTCGATATCTCAGCTCTGGAAGGGTCTAGAGCCTCCATTTTTGCGCTCAGGTCAAAGTCTCGCGGCCTTCTATCATAATCCAGAGTTTTGAGAAGATTGGAGAAACTTGATTTTTCGCCCGAAAACTGAAAAAAACGTAAGGGGTAACACTGTCGTTTTTTTTTCGGGTCGAAATTTTGAGTTTCGATATCTCAGCTCTGGAAGGGTCTAGAGCCTCCATTTTTGCGCTCAGGTCAAAGTCTCGCGGCCCTCTATCATAATCCAGAGTTTTGAGAAGATTGGAGAAACTTGATTTTTCGCCCGAAAACTGAAAAAAACGTAAGGGGTAACACTGTCGTTTTTTTTTCGGGTCGAAATTTTGAGTTTCGATATCTCAGCTCTGGAAGGGTCTAGAGCCTCCATTTTTGCACTCAGGTTTAAGTCTCATGGCCCTCTATCATAATATAGAGTTTTGAGAAGATTGGAGAAACTTGATTTTTCGCCCGAAAACTGAAAAAAACGTAAGGGGTAACACTGTCGTTTTTTTTTCGGGTCGAAATTTTGAGTTTCGATATCTCAGCTCTGGAAGGGTCTAGAGCCTCCATTTTTGCGCTCAGGTCAAAGTCTCGCGGCCCTCTATCATAATCCAGAGTTTTGAGAAGATTGGAGAAACTTGATTTTTCGCCCGAAAACTGAAAAAAACGTAAGGGGTAACACTGTCGTTTTTTTTTTCGGGTCGAAATTTTGAGTTTCGATATCTCAGCTCTGGAAGGGTCTAGAGCCTCCATTTTTGCGCTCAGGTCAAAGTCTCGCGGCCCTCTATCATAATCCAGAGTTTTGAGAAGATTGGAGAAACTTGATTTTTCGCCCGAAAACTGAAAAAAACGTAAGGGGTAACACTGTCGTTTTTTTTTCGGGTCGAAATTTTGAGTTTCGATATCTCAGCTCTGGAAGGGTCTAGAGCCTCCATTTTTGCGCTCAGGTCAAAGTCTCGCGGCCCTCTATCATAATCCAGAGTTTTGAGAAGATTGGAGAAACTTGATTTTTCGCCCGAAAACTGAAAAAAACGTAAGGGGTAACACTGTCGTTTTTTTTTCGGGTCGAAATTTTGAGTTTCGATATCTCAGCTCTGGAAGGGTCTAGAGCCTCCATTTTTGCGCTCAGGTCAAAGTCTCGCGGCCCTCTATCATAATCCAGAGTTTTGAGAAGATTGGAGAAATTTGATTTTTCGCCCGAAAACTGAAAAAAACGTAAGGGGTAACACTGTCGTTTTTTTTTTCGGGTCGAAATTTTGAGTTTCGATATCTCAGCTCTGGAAGGGTCTAGAGCCTCCATTTTTGCGCTCAGGTCAAAGTCTCGCGGCCCTCTATCATAATCCAGAGTTTTGAGAAGATTGGAGAAACTTGATTTTTCGCCCGAAAACTGAAAAAAACGTAAGGGGTAACACTGTCGTTTTTTCTTCCGGGTCGAAATTTTGAGTTTCAATATCTCAGCTCTGGAAGGGTCTAGAGCCTCCATTTTTGCGCTCAGGTCAAAGTCTCGCGGCCCTCTATCATAATCCAGAGTTTTGAGAAGATTGGAGAAACTTGATTTTTCGCCCGAAAACTGAAAAAAACGTAAGGGGTAACACTGTCGTTTTTTTTTCGTGTCGAAATTTTGAGTTTCAATATCTCAGCTCTGGAAGGGTCTAGAGCCTCCATTTTTGCGCTCAGGTCAAAGTCTCGCGGCCCTCTATCATAATCCAGAGTTTTGAGAAGATTGGAGAAACTTGATTTTTCGCCCGAAAACTGAAAAAAACGTAAGGGGTAACACTGTCGTTTTTTTTTCGGGTCGAAATTTTAAGTTTCGATATCTCAGCTTTGGAAGGGTCTAGAGCCTCCATTTTTGCGCTCAGGTCAAAGTCTCGCGGCCCTCTATCATAATCCAGAGTTTTGAGAAGATTGGAGAAACTTGATTTTTCGCCCGAAAACTGAAAAAAACGTAAGGGGTAACACTGTCGTTTTTTTTTTTCGGGTCGAAATTTTGAGTTTCGATATCTCAGCTCTGGAAGGGTCTAGAGCCTCCATTTTTGCGCTCAGGTCAAAGTCTCGCGGCCCTCTATCATAATCCAGAGTTTTGAGAAGATTGGAGAAACTTGATTTCTCGAGTTTTGCCTTCTGATATTCTGGCCATATCATTTAGTGACTGCATATGCTGATTCCATCGTTATTTTATCTGATAATGAGCAAATTAGTTAAACTTGAGTAGGTTAATCAATATACAGCATAATTCAAGAAACTAGGGCTCACACCACTTTTCAGTTGAATAAGATTGATATACATTTTTAATTTGTTTTGTATAAATTTACATTTTTGTAAATGTCTCTGATGCATTTTGAATAAAAAAACACATTTTATAAAAATACTCCTGAGATTAAATGTCTTTCGAACTATGTACGTACAAACTAAAACAAGGGTCCTGTAACCGGGGTCCTAAAGCTGCAGCCTCCGATTGTGCAGGGATTTGCTCTGAACAACTGACATTGGTTATTTTAACAAAAAGTTATCACACTTGCATAAATGGGTCATTTTTTAACCATATGTGTAAACTTGATGTATTAACACAAAATATTACATTAAAAAAATCATTTGTGAACAAGATATTTTGAACTATGATGATATTTTGATATGTTAAACTCATAAAACCTGTACAGAAGAGGAAGCGAGAGATTAACTGTTTTTTTATGTATTAGAATATTGTGCAAAAGTTCATTTTTTTCGGTAATTCAACATAGCTATATGCCGTAATCATCAAATTTATAACACATAAAGGCATGAAATATCTCACTTTGCTTATAATGACTAATGAGTAGATTATATATTAGTATATGATTTAAGGTTTACATAAATTCCATTCTGCCATTTCAAAGTAATTTGCTATAACAGGCATTAACAGGTGAATTCTTAATTTGTAAAAATGCAATATTTCTATAACCACATAGAAAGAAATGTTTAAAAAAGTTTTTTTTAATTATTTTTTAGAAGGGATAACTATAAGTGCAGTTTGGATCCCATATAATTAAGAAAGAGATAAAAACTCGTTTTAGTTTAAGTATAGATGCTCCCTTATATGTTTATTATAGCAAAACCATGATTATTGATTACCATTTGTAACAGAAATACAAGAGAAATACAAAAATATCGTTTTAAGGTACATTGTTTACTTGTCATTAACTTACAAAACCAGTGAGCAATGCAAACGTATTGTCTAATACAGCTGTTAAGGGAGTGCTTGTGATTTAGACGATTCCAAGCCTGCCAAAGCGTCACAATTTAACTGCACCAATAATCTGTAGTGCCACATCTCTACACAAATAACCTCATCTTTATTATAAATCAATAACTACTATGATAACAACCATAAACATATTCCGACAGGAAGCAGCGGCATTTTGAGCATGTGTACACGTCACGAATCACATCAAATTGAGTCACGTGCCGTCTTTGGACATGGGCGAGGCTTCCGACGTCACACATGGATGGGCGTGGCTTCTGACGTCACACGTGGATGGGCGTGGCTTCTGACGTCACACTTGGATGTGGGCCGGGTTGGATATCCACCGCAGGATGCAGCGAGCTGTAGTTGAAATTTTGAGTTTCGATATCTCAGCTCTGGAAGGGTCTAGAGCCTCCATTTTTGCACTCAGGTTTAAAGTCCCCGTGAACCGGAAGTTGCAAACGACTTTTCTTCAGTGTTGTGACGTATTTCCGAGAGAAATAGAATACTAAATGAGGCAAAATAGTTTTTTTTTCCAACCAGCACCTGATTGGATCTAGAAAAATGGGTGTTTCATTCTGAAATGGAGGATGACGCAAGTTTACACACGCTGTCAATCAATGCTCGCTGGGCGCTCGCAAACACACAGCAGCTGTCAGTTGGAGGGGCGTGGTTATGGACGTTAGGGAGACACCCAAACCGCAAAGCCTACGTCATCGGGCAAGGTCCTCCAATGCAGAAGGGAGGGGCATTTTCAAAATTTGATTAAAGTTTACAAAGCCAAAATTTTTTTTGTGTGTGGATTGACTTGCATATGAATTGTTCACCACAAAACGATCAATTTAGGCAAACAAAGTAAGTATGGTCGATTTTTATTTCATGGGGACTTTAAGTCTCATGGCCCTCTATCAGAATCCAGAGTTTTGAGAAGATTGGAGAAACTTCATTTTTCGCCTAAAAAAAAAACGAAAGGGGTAACACTGTCATTTTTTTTTTCGGGTCGAAATTTTGAGTTTCAATATCTCAGCTCTGGAAGGGTCTAGAGCCTCCATTTTTGCCCTCAGGTCAAAGTCTCGCGGCCCTCTATCATAATCCAGAGTTTTGAGAAGATTGGAGAAACTTGATTTTTTGCCCGAAAACTGAAAAAAACGTAAGGGGTAACACTGTCGTTTTTTTTTTCGGGTCGAAATTTTGAGTTTCGATATCTCAGCTCTGGAAGGGTCTAGAGCCTCCATTTTTGCGCTCAGGTCAAAGTCTCGTGGCCCTCTATCATAATCCAGAGTTTTGAGAAGATTGGAGAAACTTCATTTTTCGCCTAAAAAAAAAAAACGAAAGGGGTACCACTGTCATTTTTTTTTTTCGGGTCGAAATTTTGAGTTTCGATATCTCAGCTCTGGAAGGGTCTAGAGCCTCCATTTTTGCGCTCAGGTCAAAGTCTCGCGGCCCTCTATCATAATCCAGAGTTTTGAGAAGATTGGAGAAACTTGATTTTTCGCCCGAAAACTGAAAAAAACGTAAGGGGTAACACTGTTTTTTTTTTTCGGGTCGAAATTTTGAGTTTCGATATCTCAGCTCTGGAAGGGTCTAGAGCCTCCATTTTTGCGCTCAGGTCAAAGTCTCGCGGCCCTCTATCATAATCCAGAGTTTTGAGAAGATTGGAGAAACTTGATTTTTCGCCCGAAAACTGTAAAAAAACGTAAGGGGTAACACTGTCGTTTTTTTTTTCGGGTCGAAATTTTGAGTTTCGATATCTCAGCTCTGGAAGGGTCTAGAGCCTCCATTTTTGCGCTCAGGTCAAAGTCTCGCGGCCCTCTATCATAATCCAGAGTTTTGAGAAGATTGGAGAAACTTGATTTTTCGCTCGAAAACTGAAAAAAACGTAAGGGGTAACACTGTCGTTTTTTTTCGGGTCGAAATTTTGAGTTTCAATATCTCAGCTCTGGAAGGGTCTAGAGCCTCCATTTTTGCGCTCAGGTCAAAGTCTCGCGGCCCTCTATCATAATCCAGAGTTTTGAGAATATTGGAGAAACTTGATTTTTCACCCAAAAACTGAAAAAAACGTAAGGGGTAACACTGTCGTTTTTTTTCGGGTCGAAATTTTGAGTTTCGATATCTCAGCTCTGGAAGGGTCTAGAGCCTCCATTTTTGCACTCAGGTTTAAGTCTCATGGCCCTCTATCATAATATAGAGTTTTGAGAAGATTGGAGAAACTTGATTTTTCGCCCGAAAACTGAAAAAAACGTAAGGGGTAACACTGTCGTTTTTTTTTCGGGTCGAAATTTTGAGTTTCAATATCTCAGCTCTGGAAGGGTCTAGAGCCTCCATTTTTGCCCTCAGGTCAAAGTCTCGCGGCCCTCTATCATAATCCAGAGTTTTGAGAAGATTGGAGAAACTTGATTTTTCGCCCGAAAACTGAAAAAAACGTAAGGGGTAACACTGTCGTTTTTTTTTTCGGGTCGAAATTTTGAGTTTCGATATCTCAGCTCTGGAAGGGTCTAGAGCCTCCATTTTTGCGCTCAGGTCAAAGTCTCGTGGCCCTCTATCATAATCCAGAGTTTTGAGAAGATTGGAGAAACTTCATTTTTCGCCTAAAAAAAAAAACGAAAGGGGTACCACTGTCATTTTTTTTTTCGGGTCGAAATTTTGAGTTTCGATATCTCAGCTCTGGAAGGGTCTAGAGCCTCCATTTTTGCGCTCAGGTCAAAGTCTCATGGCCCTCTATCATAATATAGAGTTTTGAGAAGATTGGAGAAACTTGATTTTTCGCCCGAAAACTGAAAAAAACGTAAGGGGTAACACTGTTTTTTTTTTTTCGGGTCGAAATTTTGAGTTTCGATATCTCAGCTCTGGAAGGGTCTAGAGCCTCCATTTTTGCGCTCAGGTCAAAGTCTCGCGGCCCTCTATCATAATCCAGAGTTTTGAGAAGATTGGAGAAACTTGATTTTTCGCCCGAAAACTGTAAAAAAACGTAAGGGGTAACACTGTCGTTTTTTTTTTCGGGTCGAAATTTTGAGTTTCGATATCTCAGCTCTGGAAGGGTCTAGAGCCTCCATTTTTGCGCTCAGGTCAAAGTCTCGCGGCCCTCTATCATAATCCAGAGTTTTGAGAAGATTGGAGAAACTTGATTTTTCGCTCGAAAACTGAAAAAAACGTAAGGGGTAACACTGTCGTTTTTTTTCGGGTCGAAATTTTGAGTTTCAATATCTCAGCTCTGGAAGGGTCTAGAGCCTCCATTTTTGCGCTCAGGTCAAAGTCTCGCGGCCCTCTATCATAATCCAGAGTTTTGAGAAGATTGGAGAAACTTGATTTTTCACCCAAAAACTGAAAAAAACGTAAGGGGTAACACTGTCGTTTTTTTTCGGGTCGAAATTTTGAGTTTCGATATCTCAGCTCTGGAAGGGTCTAGAGCCTCCATTTTTGCACTCAGGTTTAAGTCTCATGGCCCTCTATCATAATATAGAGTTTTGAGAAGATTGGAGAAACTTGATTTTTCGCCCGAAAACTGAAAAAAACGTAAGGGGTAACACTGTCGTTTTTTTTTCGGGTCGAAATTTTGAGTTTCAATATCTCAGCTCTGGAAGGGTCTAGAGCCTCCATTTTTGCACTCAGGTTTAAGTCTCATGGCCCTCTATCATAATATAGAGTTTTGAGAAGATTGGAGAAACTTGATTTTTCGCCCGAAAACTGAAAAAAACGTAAGGGGTAACACTGTCGTTTTTTTTTCGGGTCGAAATTTTGAGTTTCGATATCTCAGCTCTGGAAGGGTCTAGAGCCTCCATTTTTGCGCTCGGGTCAAAGTCTCGCGGCCCTCTATCATAATCCAGAGTTTTGAGAAGATTGGAGAAACTTGATTTTTCGCCCGAAAACTGAAAAAAACGTAAGGGGTAACACTGTCGTTTTTTTTTTCGGGTCGAAATTTTGAGTTTCGATATCTCAGCTCTGGAAGGGTCTAGAGCCTCCATTTTTGCGCTCAGGTCAAAGTCTCGCGGCCTTCTATCATAATCCAGAGTTTTGAGAAGATTGGAGAAACTTGATTTTTCGCCCGAAAACTGAAAAAAACGTAAGGGGTAACACTGTCGTTTTTTTTTCGGGTCGAAATTTTGAGTTTCGATATCTCAGCTCTGGAAGGGTCTAGAGCCTCCATTTTTGCGCTCAGGTCAAAGTCTCGCGGCCCTCTATCATAATCCAGAGTTTTGAGAAGATTGGAGAAACTTGATTTTTCGCCCGAAAACTGAAAAAAACGTAAGGGGTAACACTGTCGTTTTTTTTTCGGGTCGAAATTTTGAGTTTCGATATCTCAGCTCTGGAAGGGTCTAGAGCCTCCATTTTTGCGCTCAGGTCAAAGTCTCGCGGCCCTCTATCATAATCCAGAGTTTTGAGAAGATTGGAGAAACTTGATTTTTCGCTCGAAAACTGAAAAAAATCGTAAGGGGTAACACTGTCGTTTTTTTTCGGGTCGAAATTTTGAGTTTCGATATCTCAGCTCTGGAAGGGTCTAGAGCCTCCATTTTTGCGCTCAGGTCAAAGTCTCGCGGCCCTCTATCATAATCCAGAGTTTTGAGAAGATTGGAGAAACTTGATTTTTCACCCAAAAACTGAAAAAAACGTAAGGGGTAACACTGTCGTTTTTTTTCGGGTCGAAATTTTGAGTTTCGATATCTCAGCTCTGGAAGGGTCTAGAGCCTCCATTTTTGCACTCAGGTTTAAGTCTCATGGCCCTCTATCATAATATAGAGTTTTGAGAAGATTGGAGAAACTTGATTTTTCGCCCGAAAACTGAAAAAAACGTAAGGGGTAACACTGTCGTTTTTTTTTCGGGTCGAAATTTTGAGTTTCGATATCTCAGCTCTGGAAGGGTCTAGAGCCTCCATTTTTGCGCTCAGGTCAAAGTCTCGCGGCCCTCTATCATAATCCAGAGTTTTGAGAAGATTGGAGAAACTTGATTTTTCGCCCGAAAACTGAAAAAAACGTAAGGGGTAACACTGTCGTTTTTTTTTTCGGGTCGAAATTTTGAGTTTCGATATCTCAGCTCTGGAAGGGTCTAGAGCCTCCATTTTTGCGCTCAGGTCAAAGTCTCGCGGCCCTCTATCATAATCCAGAGTTTTGAGAAGATTGGAGAAACTTGATTTTTCGCCCGAAAACTGAAAAAAACGTAAGGGGTAACACTGTCGTTTTTTTTTCGGGTCGAAATTTTGAGTTTCGATATCTCAGCTCTGGAAGGGTCTAGAGCCTCCATTTTTGCGCTCAGGTCAAAGTCTCGCGGCCCTCTATCATAATCCAGAGTTTTGAGAAGATTGGAGAAACTTGATTTTTCGCCCGAAAACTGAAAAAAACGTAAGGGGTAACACTGTCGTTTTTTTTTCGGGTCGAAATTTTGAGTTTCGATATCTCAGCTCTGGAAGGGTCTAGAGCCTCCATTTTTGCGCTCAGGTCAAAGTCTCGCGGCCCTCTATCATAATCCAGAGTTTTGAGAAGATTGGAGAAATTTGATTTTTCGCCCGAAAACTGAAAAAAACGTAAGGGGTAACACTGTCGTTTTTTTTTTCGGGTCGAAATTTTGAGTTTCGATATCTCAGCTCTGGAAGGGTCTAGAGCCTCCATTTTTGCGCTCAGGTCAAAGTCTCGCGGCCCTCTATCATAATCCAGAGTTTTGAGAAGATTGGAGAAACTTGATTTTTCGCCCGAAAACTGAAAAAAACGTAAGGGGTAACACTGTCGTTTTTTCTTCCGGGTCGAAATTTTGAGTTTCAATATCTCAGCTCTGGAAGGGTCTAGAGCCTCCATTTTTGCGCTCAGGTCAAAGTCTCGCGGCCCTCTATCATAATCCAGAGTTTTGAGAAGATTGGAGAAACTTGATTTTTCGCCCGAAAACTGAAAAAAACGTAAGGGGTAACACTGTCGTTTTTTTTTCGGGTCGAAATTTTGAGTTTCAATATCTCAGCTCTGGAAGGGTCTAGAGCCTCCATTTTTGCGCTCAGGTCAAAGTCTCGCGGCCCTCTATCATAATCCAGAGTTTTGAGAAGATTGGAGAAACTTGATTTTTCGCCCGAAAACTGAAAAAAACGTAAGGGGTAACACTGTCGTTTTTTTTTCGGGTCGAAATTTTGAGTTTCAATATCTCAGCTCTGGAAGGGTCTAGAGCCTCCTATTTTGCACTCAGGTTTAAGTCTCATGGCCCTCTATCATAATATAGAGTTTTGAGAAGATTGGAGAAACTTGATTTTTCGCCCGAAAACTGAAAAAAACGTAAGGGGTAACACTGTCGTTTTTTTTTTCGGGTCGAAATTTTGAGTTTCGATATCTCAGCTCTGGAAGGGTCTAGAGCCTCCATTTTTGCGCTCAGGTCAAAGTCTCGCGGCCCTCTATCATAATCCAGAGTTTTGAGAAGATTGGAGAAACTTGATTTCTCGAGTTTTGCCTTCTGATATTCTGGCCATATCATTTAGTGACTGCATATGCTGATTCCATCGTTATTTTATCTGATAATGAGCAAATTAGTTAAACTTGAGTAGGTTAATCAATATACAGCATAATTCAAGAAACTAGGGCTCACACCACTTTTCAGTTGAATAAGATTGATATACATTTTTAATTTGTTTTGTATAAATTTACATTTTTGTAAATGTCTCTGATGCATTTTGAATAAAAAAACACATTTTATAAAAATACTCCTGAGATTAAATGTCTTTCGAACTATGTACGTACAAACTAAAACAAGGGTCCTGTAACCGGGGTCCTAAAGCTGCAGCCTCCGATTGTGCAGGGATTTGCTCTGAACAACTGACATTGGTTATTTTAACAAAAAGTTATCACACTTGCATAAATGGGTCATTTTTTAACCATATGTGTAAACTTGATGTATTAACACAAAATATTACATTAAAAAAATCATTTGTGAACAAGATATTTTGAACTATGATGATATTTTGATATGTTAAACTCATAAAACCTGTACAGAAGAGGAAGCGAGAGATTAACTGTTTTTTTATGTATTAGAATATTGTGCAAAAGTTCATTTATTTCGGTAATTCAACATAGCTATATGCCGTAATCATCAAATTTATAACACATAAAGGCATGAAATATCTCACTTTGCTTAGAATGACTAATGAGTAGATTATATATTAGTATATGATTTAAGGTTTACATAAATTCCATTCTGCCATTTCAAAGTAATTTGCTATAACAGGCATTAATAGGTGAATTCTTAATTTGTAAAAATGCAATATTTCTATAACCACATAGAAAGAAATGTTTAAAAAAGTTTTTTTTAATTATTTTTTAGAAGGGTTAACTATAAGTGCAGTTTGGATCC
This sequence comes from Pimephales promelas, assembly GCF_988280905.1. Taxonomy (NCBI): domain Eukaryota; kingdom Metazoa; phylum Chordata; class Actinopteri; order Cypriniformes; family Leuciscidae; genus Pimephales; species Pimephales promelas. Next base: position 25,994,831 of record NC_142769.1, read on the forward strand.
CATATAATTAAGAAAGAGATAAAAACTCATTTTAGTTTAAGTATAGATGCTCCCTTATATGTTTATTATAGCAAAAGCATGATTATTGATTAGCATTTGTAACAGAAATACAAGAGAAATACAAAAATATCGTTTTAAGGTACATTGTTTACTTGTCATTAACTTACAAAACCAGTGAGCAATGCAAACGTATTGTCTAATACAGCTGTTAAGGGAGTGCTTGTGATTTAGACGATTCCAAGCCTGCCAAAGCGTCACAATTTAACTGCACCAATAATCTGTAGTGCCACATCTCTACACAAATAACCTCATCTTTATTATAAATCAATAACTACACTGTAAAAAACGATTAGTTGACTCAACTTAACTAAGTCAAGTCATCTTGTTGCTTTGACTGAGTTAAGTTGAGTCAACTTATAATGTCAAATTTCTTACACTTCAAAACACGAGTTGATTCAACATGCCGTCTGTTGTTTCAACTTCCTGAATCAAGTTGGCTCAACATGGAATACATAATTGATACAACTCGCGATTTGTTGACTCAACTTTCTGGATCAAATAATGTGGACTGGAAAACATTACTTGAGAGAACTAAAATATGTTGGTTTAACTTATTTTATTAAGTTAGAGCAACATTATTATTTTTTCTCATGCTCTTTTGAAAAGTTACTTGAGTTTACAGAAACTGCTAGATTTAAAAAAATTAAGCAAATATCCACAAAAAATCTACATGAGAATTGGCCAGTCAAACTTAAATATTAACACATGAAAAAACTAGATGAAAAGACAATTCAATAAGGACCTTTATTAAAACACCAACGAGTCCAACCTCAACCAGCCTTGCTTTACAATAAGTGACAATGGATGTTGAGACTTTCCTTGGGACATATTCAAATTTTTGCCTGTATACCCTCTAACACACTTTTGCTTGGGGCTGCACACAAACTGAAATTATACTGTTCCACACATAATAAATTAAAATAAATGCAGTCTTCCTTTGGGGAAAAACAATAACTCAGAATTAAATTCAGTCCATTTTTGTGGATATTAAATTGTAAATTAATAGTAAATGGCCAAATACAGAAACATCCTCCTGAGCCATCCATCTAACTGAGCAGTTTATTCTTTAGAGAATATACCCTGGGAGTGCACGCCTCAGACCCGATTCCCATGAACAGGCGTTGAATCACCTCAAAAGTATATTTCATCTCTTTTGGGTAGTCAAGGTTCAGCATGTACAGCAGGCCCATCAGGTTCACAACAGCGTTGGGTACATCAGCAAGATGACGCAAGACAATCTTTTCCTCAATGACAATGGCAACATCATTGTAGGAAACTGGAAGGGGCTCCTTCACATCTTCAACAACCAAAAGGATTCCAATTACCATTCCCTTGATGAAGTCCTCTTCAGGATCTGTTGGCTTCATGCGAAAACAAACAAAAACAAAAAGGTGCCTGTGCTTTAGACATGTTTTGCTATATAGTGTATCCACACAGAGGATTCCTGAAAAAATTATGTGTAACCATACCCATTGTGAACTAGTTTTGTATCATTAAACAATATTTTCCTGCTTACCTCACATCTCTTCAGCAATGTAGAAGGATTTTCCTTCATGTACCATGGCAGTCCCTGCAAAGCAGCTGCTCTCTTCCTTTGGTTTGATGCCTGCAAAACAATACGTAATATCAGAACTGATTTTTGTCAACCATCAAATGACAGAAAAAGAGCTTTCAGTTCAAAGAGGTAAACTTGAACTCTGGCCTTCTCTCCATCTACTCCATCTTACAGAGCCATTTTCTTATTTATTCTGTCTGTATCAAAGTGCCTTTCCAAGTACATTAAAGGACAACTCCGGCACAAAATGAACCTTTTGTCTAATTACGCATTGTTACCTAGTCAACCGTTATCTGAGACTTGTTTTCATGATTATCGAATGTAAATAGTTTTATCTCTAAAAACAGTTTAGCCTATAACACCAGTATAATGCAATAGGGCATAGAGTAATGACAAATAAAAATTGCTTATTACCACTAACAAGGCTCAAAATAGCACCACAGTAACACGACAGCATAGGGACCCTTATTATGCTGTCGTCTTAGTGTGGGGTTATTTTGAGCCTTGTTAGTAGTAATAACAAGCAATTTTTATTTGTCTTTACTCTATGCCCTATATACTAGCGTTATACTAGCGTTATTGTCATGAAACTGCACGTGGAACAGGGACAGAGGTGATCCAAACGCAGGCTTTATTATGAGGGGAATCCAGAGACAGGTACAAGGAAACAGGCAGGGGTCAAAGCCAGGTAAGCAGTCCAGATCAGCAATCAAACAATGCAGTGATAAGGCAAACGGGAAGACCAGATACAGGCAGGGAGTCCAGGAACCGTGAAACTAGGAAATACTAAGGAAACTAGGAAATACTAGGAAAACACTCGAAGCAGTCAGACACTACACACAATACTGAGCCCCGAACAAAGGGCAAACTCAGGCTTAAGACAGGTGCACTAAACAAGATAATAAAACACAGGTGCATGAAATAAACCATAATCAGTCGAGGTAAAACATGAATGAAACGATAAACTAGGAAGGAGTGCCCCCCAGAGGCTCAAACGGGCACTCCAGCCGCAGATCGTCACAGTTATAGGCTAAACTGTTTTTAGAGATACAACTATTTACATTCAGCAATCATGAAAACAAATCTCAGATAACGGTTGACTAGGTCGCAATATGTAATTAGACTAGGGATGCACCGATCCACATTTTTTCACTTCCGATCCGATCCCGATACCTGACTTTGGATATTGGCTGATATACTGATACTTTTCCGATACCAGATCTGTGTTTGCTTTAACATTATTTATCATTTTTGTTGATTTTATATGATGCTGAAATAAACTTTATATGAAATAAACATACGTACATATTATCCAGGCAAGGATAATATGTACGTATGTATGTCTATATATATATATATATATATATATATATTTATTAAACAATAGATAGACAATTAAACAAAGATACACATTATGCAGGCCTACACAGTGCTTTTGATTTCAGGAAGGTCTACTAACATTATTCAGGTATGGTCTAAAAAGAATTATAATAAAGTAATCAAAAGTAAAATAGCACTGCAAAGTTTATCATAGATAGATTTATGCTTATTAAAGCTGAAGTTATTCATTCAAGAGCTGTGAGTGATTTTCTCTTTGCCTTTTGTTTGATTCTCAGTAATGTCGCAATCGTCACGTTTATACTGTTGCCCCTTTAAGAACGAGTGCAGATAACTGATGCACCATATTTTCTCCCAACTATTTCCATAACTATGTTCATTTTAGACATAAACGGTTTAAGTGTTAAGGCCAATTTATACTTCTGCGTAGGGTGCGCGCAGTAGGTACGGCGTAGCATACGCACAGACGCGTCCCATACCGCGTACACGTCGCGACGACGCGGACCGCAAGATCGGTGATTGGTCGGCTTGGTAGCGTCGTATTTCCTCCTACGCATTTCCGCACGTACCTTCTCACGCATTTCCACACGTACCATCTCCTCCGACGTCTTCTGTCATTTCTGCCTTTCAGTTTTAGTAATTTCACTAAAATGAACTGTTTTTCCACCCCAATAAGCTCCAACTCCAACATGATCCACTCTCTTTCAGTCGCTATTGCTTGTAGTAACCTAGCCGCGAGGAATCTAAACACAGTGGAACATTAAAACCCTCCGCCGCCAACTAGCGTTTCGGAGCAATACTGCAGAGCAACCAACACCTGAACGCAGAAGTATAAATGCTCACGACGGCGTCGCCTACGTGCGAAGCCAACGCCGTACACTACGGCGTACCCTCGACGCAGAAGTATAAATTGGCCTTTAATCTCCAAGCCGGTCGTTTTGACATTTTTGTGCAGGCTACATTTGATCGTTTAGACCTATGGTTTAGACGCGCATATGAAGCCTGAGTATAATTTGCTTGTCTCGTTGTGCGCGCCACACTGGGAACAGCATCTCTTGCGCAAATTTTGTGCTTTTGTTAGCTCTTTTTATTATTAAAAGCATCCCGCAATTTAGCAACAGCAGAGACTGTATTTTACAACAATCACTGATCGTGCTGATTCTGTCTTAAAGTTTTAGTTTTAAGGAGAAATGACAGTGCACCGCCGCAATGGGAAGAAAGTTGGCTAGACAGAATGCGGCTATTGTTTTTAATGTTTTTTTTTACCTCAATATATTCTTTAATCTTTGGAAATCAGACTAATATCACAGATCTAAAGTGTAACCAGGCAACGTTTGAATGTTTAGTTGTGTCCTCTGTCGTCACTCATTAAGCAGGGCTGTCGTGTTGTGCGTGCTTTGGCACCGCGTGAGAGATCTCTCTCTCTTTCTCTTCTGGACTGCGAATTACAAACATACATCACAGACAAATAGTTTAATTAATACGGCTTTGCAAACATTGCATTTTGTTGTTTTGCTCTGCTGCGGTGTTTCCAGTGTGAAGTATTTCCACCATAGGATTTCCACAAAGCGAACATGTTGGTAGCTCAATGCTATCCTGCTAGCTGGCTGCAAACTGCGGAATGGATTTCCTGAGCGGGGTCTGTGTGTCTCATTGAGCCCTATTTTTTACAGTCTATGATTGAGCTGCACCTCCGTTCAGGATATCCATTCCAGTTTGCAGCCAGCTAGCAGACTAGCAGGCCCGGCGGGAATCACTTTTGGAGTCATTTCAGCAGACAACGTTAAAGCGCAGACAGGGATCATAATAAATATTGGATTTCTCCGCAAGTTGGATCGGAAAAATCCGATACGTGAATTACGCTGGTATCGGTCCCGATACTGGATCGGATCGGCCCCATCCCTAAATTAGACCAAAGGTTCATTTTGCGCCGGAGTTGTCCTTTAATAAGAGTAGGTTTACCGTCTATCATAATCTACATCCTGGTCCCTCTGCTCAGTGGGGTTGTACAATTACTGTGGACCACAACTACAACAAATATGCACTTACATCCTTATCGAGACTCTCCATTAAGGAAGTCATTTCTTGAACTTCCTCGAAGCGCTTCAACCGGAATAACTGAAGCAGTTTATGCAGATGGCTGTCCAGACCCTCATAGAACTTATTGATGTCCATTGATGTGAGCCTGGTGAATTCCTTGGCGATCTATGTGGAGAAGTAACATTACAGTTTTAGTTCAAGTTAAGTCACCTAAATGTTCACATTTCAGCACTACAACCAAACCGACATGTTGTCAGACATGTGACGTATAGTGGAGACCTGTCTCAAGGTGCATATTTCATTAATATTAACTGTGTCCTCAGACTGGAAGATTGGCTGACAGGTTAAGTTTTTTTAATGTTTACATCAGACTGATTTGTCATGGCTTTGCTAAGTTCTCATGATAATTCATACATGTGAAGTAATAAGGCTATGAGTTTAACAAATCAGTATGTACTACTATGATTTAAGTAGTTAAATAAAAATATGTAATTCATATCAGTTCAAGCATTAGATCTTCTGAAGAGAGCAAATTATTGTCTTTGTAATATAGACCATCTCTGTATGTTTTGTACTGGGTCAAGTGTTCAATTGTTTCAACATGTCCTGTCTCCAAGACTTTATCTAACACATCATTACGACTTAACAGCTCTGTCAGGACTTTCAAAACCGGAATATAAACAAATTTCCGTCTTGAAGATGCATCTAAAACATATTCAATCGGCTCAATGACTTTAAAATTTTTCTTGTAAAAAGTTTCTCTTTTGTATTCAGAGCCAAAAGGCCCATCTTTTGACAAGAAACTTAGGGGGTTTACTTCTTTAACTATCTCGGTTATAGCAGCAGTGACTGCACTGTTTACTGCACAGTTATGCTTGATCAGTACACTTTCAATTACTTTTGGTGTGCACTCTTCTACAAATGAGCTAATACTACAAAGCTCATTTATTATTTCCTGAGTTGTTGTTTTGGACACATGCAAATTTGTTTGCATGCGCAGTAATAGAGTTGCAATTTTGTGTTCAAGTAAATCATGCAGATCTTGATCCTCTAATAAATCATCTGTTAAGTCTAAATTGTCTGAATGTGTCTCAAAGTCTGTACTTTCAGAGTTTAAAGTGCCTTGAATACAAGTTTGATACAGGTTTTCTCGAAAATTGTCAACGGTACAGAGGTTATGTTTCTTACTCTTATGTGCACGAAAAGTACTGTATACGCTCGACTGAAAACTACAGTCTTTAAAGGGACATTTTACAGTTTCCTTATTGTGTAGGTGTATTTTCAAATGTGTAAAATACTGTGTATCACTACAAGTCTCTGAAAAATTGCACAGTTCACAATTTTACTTTGCAGTCACCTGCTTTGAACGGGCTTGACTATGGTCTCTGGTTAAATGTTTTTTCAGAGATGATTCTGTCCTAAAGGAGCACACACAGTCTGCATAGACACAGGGAAGAGGATAGTTCCTTGCCTGATGACAGTGCTTCAGCTTATAATGGACAATTAGTGTGCGTTGGTTCGGCGAGGAGAAATTGCAACACTTGCAGGACCACCTCATTGAAGGGCAGTTGCCCCAAACAGAGCTGTGCTGAAGTGAAGCGCTAGACTGAAGTGAAGTAACCCTGTACAGAAAAAAATACAAAGAAAGAAATAAAAACATATACAATAGTTATCAGCAAAATTGGGTTGATTGCATAAATATTTTTCATGTAGTATGACATAATTTTTTCAAAATGGTGTCATAGGAGGTGCGAGTTGAAGAGAGGCTGTTTTAAATGTACTTACTTGGACGGCTAAACTAAATGGATTAATGTGAGTTTCTATAGTTCTCATACTTAACATTCCTCCTTGCAAAAAAAAAAAAAAAAAAACACGTCTAAAGATCTCCGGGCTGCGCGACCGTTAAGTTACATCCCCACTGCTGCGCGTTGACATTGATACAGAGCGTAACGGCACACATGAAAAAAAAAACACCTTTCACTTCGTATTGATACCGCATCTTACTCAACATAAAATATATAGTTTTGTTTGCTGCACCCCTCTTACGCACGGACCGAGTTGCTCTGTTATCTCACTGTTCATGCTGTGCTAGGATGATCGAGTGCGAGCAATGCTTCTTTTACGAGTCGCGACGTCATGTAAATTGGCGGGTTGACCCGGGTATAATGTTCCCACATTTTTCCATAATGAGGACAGGTCTCGCACCGTTTCACTTGTATAACAGTACATAATAGGTGCCGAATACTTATTAATGTCGAATTTGAGGCTCAACACTACATTAAATACTTGCTGTAGCACTCCGGCGCTAACTTACATGCTAACGTATTTTCAAATAACTAACGAACATGAAATATTCATCACAGATTATGTTTACGGATCATTTGAGACAGAGAAACATTAGACGACAAATGCACATTACCAACAGATGAACTAAGTTAAAACAATTTTAAATGTACTTACTTGGACGGAAAAATTATAGCGGTCGGCTCAGATTTTCAGATTTCAAAACTGCGTGTGACGTCACTCAAAGCGCATGCGTGTTGGTTGAAATGGCCACGACCTATTTTCTAAAGTGAACTGAAAGGATTATTGTGAGTTTTTAATTAGTTTCCGCGCTTTTTATCTAAGTTGAAGTTGTTGTAACTCTTCAAACTTTACTTCCCCGCTTGCAAAAAACCCACGTCTGATCTCCAGCTGGCGACCCCCACTGCTGCGCGTAACGGCACATATTACTACGCACATTAAAAATAAAAACACCTTTCACTTCATATAACGCATCTAACTCAACATTAAAAATATAGTCCATACACTACGGCGGGTTTGGACCCCTCTTCCACACGGACCATGAGTTGCAATGTTATCTCACTGTCTGTTACGTTAATCCTGTGCCAGGTTGATGGAGTGCGAGCATCTTGTAGGAGTCGCGATGTTACGTACATGATTGGCGGGTTGACCCGGGTTTAATGTTCACACATTTTTCCATAATAATGTGGACAGGCCTCGCACCGTTTCACTTGTAAAAGAGTATATTATCGTGCCGAATACTTGTAAATGTCGAATATGAGGCTCAACCCTACATTAAATAATTGGTGTGACACTCAGGCGCTGAGCTAAGCTACCTGCTAAAGTATTTCCAGAAACCTACGAAGTTATATAATTCACAGGTTATGTTTACGGATCATTTGAGACGGAAAGAGATTAGGTGAGGAATGTACATTACCAACAGATGAACTTCAACTAAGTTAAAACAATTTTAAATGTACTTACTTGGCTCGGCTCCGAGGAAAAAAGATGGCGGTCAGCTCAGATTTTCAGAGTTCAACATTGCACGTGCACGTCACTCCAGGCGCATGCGTGTTGGTTGAAATGGCCACCTTGACCTATTTTCTAAAGTTAACTGAAATTATTATTGTGAGTTATAAACGAGTTTCCGCGCTTTTTTCAAGTTGAAGTTGTTGTAACTCTTCTTGCTTTGTTGCAATGGGCAATGAGTTCTCTCAGCTTGACAAAAATAGTCCCTCTGACTAAAAGCCCAAATCACTTTTAACAGTGTACTATGATAAAAACCATAACATATTCCGACAGGAAGCAGCGGCATTTTGAGCATGTGTACACGTCACGAATCACATCAAATTGAGTCACGTGCCGTCTTTGGACATGGGCGAGGCTTCCGACGTCACACATGGATGGGCGTGGCTTCTGACGTCACACGTGGATGGGCGTGGCTTCTGACGTCACACTTGGATGTGGGCCGGGTTGGATATCCACCACAGGATGCAGCGAGCTGTAGTTGAAATTTTGAGTTTCGATATCTCAGCTCTGGAAGGGTCTAGAGCCTCCATTTTTGCACTCAGGTTTAAGTCTCATGGCCCTCTATCAGAATCCAGAGTTTTGAGAAGATTGGAGAAACTTCATTTTTCGCCTAAAAAAAAAACGAAAGGGGTACCACTGTCATTTTTTTATTCGGGTCGAAATTTTGAGTTTCAATATCTCAGCTCTGGAAGGGTCTAGAGCCTCCATTTTTGCCCTCAGGTCAAAGTCTCGCGGCCCTCTATCATAATCCAGAGTTTTGAGAAGATTGGAGAAACTTGATTTTTTGCCCGAAAACTGAAAAAAACGTAAGGGGTAACACTGTCGTTTTTTTTTTCGGGTCGAAATTTTGAGTTTCGATATCTCAGCTCTGGAAGGGTCTAGAGCCTCCATTTTTGCGCTCAGGTCAAAGTCTCGTGGCCCTCTATCATAATCCAGAGTTTTGAGAAGATTGGAGAAACTTCATTTTTCGCCTAAAAAAAAAAAACGAAAGGGGTACCACTGTCATTTTTTTTTTCGGGTCGAAATTTTGAGTTTCGATATCTCAGCTCTGGAAGGGTCTAGAGCCTCCATTTTTGCGCTCAGGTCAAAGTCTCGCGGCCCTCTATCATAATCCAGAGTTTTGAGAAGATTGGAGAAACTTGATTTTTCGCCCGAAAACTGTAAAAAAACGTAAGGGGTAACACTGTCGTTTTTTTTTTCGGGTCGAAATTTTGAGTTTCGATATCTCAGCTCTGGAAGGGTCTAGAGCCTCCATTTTTGCGCTCAGGTCAAAGTCTCGCGGCCCTCTATCATAATCCAGAGTTTTGAGAAGATTGGAGAAACTTGATTTTTCGCTCGAAAACTGAAAAAAACGTAAGGGGTAACACTGTCGTTTTTTTTCGGGTCGAAATTTTGAGTTTCAATATCTCAGCTCTGGAAGGGTCTAGAGCCTCCATTTTTGCGCTCAGGTCAAAGTCTCGCGGCCCTCTATCATAATCCAGAGTTTTGAGAAGATTGGAGAAACTTGATTTTTCACCCAAAAACTGAAAAAAACGTAAGGGGTAACACTGTCGTTTTTTTTCGGGTCGAAATTTTGAGTTTCGATATCTCAGCTCTGGAAGGGTCTAGAGCCTCCATTTTTGCACTCAGGTTTAAGTCTCATGGCCCTCTATCATAATATAGAGTTTTGAGAAGATTGGAGAAACTTGATTTTTCGCCCGAAAACTGAAAAAAACGTAAGGGGTAACACTGTCGTTTTTTTTTCGGGTCGAAATTTTGAGTTTCAATATCTCAGCTCTGGAAGGGTCTAGAGCCTCCATTTTTGCACTCAGGTTTAAGTCTCATGGCCCTCTATCATAATATAGAGTTTTGAGAAGATTGGAGAAACTTGATTTTTCGCCCGAAAACTGAAAAAAACGTAAGGGGTAACACTGTCGTTTTTTTTTCGGGTCGAAATTTTGAGTTTCGATATCTCAGCTCTGGAAGGGTCTAGAGCCTCCATTTTTGCGCTCAGGTCAAAGTCTCGCGGCCCTCTATCATAATCCAGAGTTTTGAGAAGATTGGAGAAACTTGATTTTTCGCCCGAAAACTGAAAAAAACGTAAGGGGTAACACTGTCGTTTTTTTTTTTCGGGTCGAAATTTTGAGTTTCGATATCTCAGCTCTGGAAGGGTCTAGAGCCTCCATTTTTGCGCTCAGGTCAAAGTCTCGCGGCCCTCTATCATAATCCAGAGTTTTGAGAAGATTGGAGAAACTTGATTTTTCGCCCGAAAACTGAAAAAAACGTAAGGGGTAACACTGTCGTTTTTTTTTCGGGTCGAAATTTTGAGTTTCGATATCTCAGCTCTGGAAGGGTCTAGAGCCTCCATTTTTGCGCTCAGGTCAAAGTCTCGCGGCCCTCTATCATAATCCAGAGTTTTGAGAAGATTGGAGAAACTTGATTTTTCGCCCGAAAACTGAAAAAAACGTAAGGGGTAACACTGTCGTTTTTTTTTTCGGGTCGAAATTTTGAGTTTCGATATCTCAGCTCTGGAAGGGTCTAGAGCCTCCATTTTTGCACTCAGGTTTAAGTCTCATGGCCCTCTATCATAATATAGAGTTTTGAGAAGATTGGAGAAACTTGATTTTTCGCCCGAAAACTGAAAAAAACGTAAGGGGTAACACTGTCGTTTTTTTTTCGGGTCGAAATTTTGAGTTTCAATATCTCAGCTCTGGAAGGGTCTAGAGCCTCCATTTTTGCACTCAGGTTTAAGTCTCATGGCCCTCTATCATAATATAGAGTTTTGAGAAGATTGGAGAAACTTGATTTTTCGCCCGAAAACTGAAAAAAACGTAAGGGGTAACACTGTCGTTTTTTTTTCGGGTCGAAATTTTGAGTTTCAATATCTCAGCTCTGGAAGGGTCTAGAGCCTCCATTTTTGCACTCAGGTTTAAGTCTCATGGCCCTCTATCATAATATAGAGTTTTGAGAAGATTGGAGAAACTTGATTTTTCGCCCGAAAACTGAAAAAAACGTAAGGGGTAACACTGTCGTTTTTTTTTCGGGTCGAAATTTTGAGTTTCGATATCTCAGCTCTGGAAGGGTCTAGAGCCTCCATTTTTGCGCTCAGGTCAAAGTCTCGCGGCCCTCTATCATAATCCAGAGTTTTGAGAAGATTGGAGAAACTTGATTTTTCGCCCGAAAACTGAAAAAAACGTAAGGGGTAACACTGTCGTTTTTTTTTCGGGTCGAAATTTTGAGTTTCGATATCTCAGCTCTGGAAGGGTCTAGAGCCTCCATTTTTGCGCTCAGGTCAAAGTCTCGCGGCCCTCTATCATAATCCAGAGTTTTGAGAAGATTGGAGAAACTTGATTTTTCGCCCGAAAACTGAAAAAAACGTAAGGGGTAACACTGTCGTTTTTTTTTTCGGGTCGAAATTTTGAGTTTCGATATCTCAGCTCTGGAAGGGTCTAGAGCCTCCATTTTTGCGCTCAGGTCAAAGTCTCGCGGCCCTCTATCATAATCCAGAGTTTTGAGAAGATTGGAGAAACTTGATTTTTCGCCCGAAAACTGAAAAAAACGTAAGGGGTAACACTGTCGTTTTTTCTTCCGGGTCGAAATTTTGAGTTTCAATATCTCAGCTCTGGAAGGGTCTAGAGCCTCCATTTTTGCGCTCAGGTCAAAGTCTCGCGGCCCTCTATCATAATCCAGAGTTTTGAGAAGATTGGAGAAACTTGATTTTTCGCCCGAAAACTGAAAAAAACGTAAGGGGTAACACTGTCGGTTTTTTTTCGGGTCGAAATTTTGAGTTTCAATATCTCAGCTCTGGAAGGGTCTAGAGCCTCCATTTTTGCGCTCAGGTCAAAGTCTCGCGGCCCTCTATCATAATCCAGAGTTTTGAGAAGATTGGAGAAACTTGATTTTTCGCCCGAAAACTGAAAAAAACGTAAGGGGTAACACTGTCGTTTTTTTTTCGGGTCGAAATTTTAAGTTTCGATATCTCAGCTTTGGAAGGGTCTAGAGCCTCCATTTTTGCGCTCAGGTCAAAGTCTCGCGGCCCTCTATCATAATCCAGAGTTTTGAGAAGATTGGAGAAACTTGATTTTTCGCCCGAAAACTGAAAAAAACGTAAGGGGTAACACTGTCGTTTTTTTTTTTCGGGTCGAAATTTTGAGTTTCGATATCTCAGCTCTGGAAGGGTCTAGAGCCTCCATTTTTGCGCTCAGGTCAAAGTCTCGCGGCCCTCTATCATAATCCAGAGTTTTGAGAAGATTGGAGAAACTTGATTTTTCGCCCGAAAACTGAAAAAAACGTAAGGGGTAACACTGTCGTTTTTTTTTTTCGGGTCGAAATTTTGAGTTTCGATATCTCAGCTCTGGAAGGGTCTAGAGCCTCCATTTTTGCGCTCAGGTCAAAGTCTCGCGGCCCTCTATCATAATCCAGAGTTTTGAGAAGATTGGAGAAACTTGATTTTTCGCCCGAAAACTGTAAAAAAACGTAAGGGGTAACACTGTCGTTTTTTTTTTCGGGTCGAAATTTTGAGTTTCGATATCTCAGCTCTGGAAGGGTCTAGAGCCTCCATTTTTGCGCTCAGGTCAAAGTCTCGCGGCCCTCTATCATAATCCAGAGTTTTGAGAAGATTGGAGAAACTTGATTTTTCGCTCGAAAACTGAAAAAAACGTAAGGGGTAACACTGTCGTTTTTTTTCGGGTCGAAATTTTGAGTTTCAATATCTCAGCTCTGGAAGGGTCTAGAGCCTCCATTTTTGCGCTCAGGTCAAAGTCTCGCGGCCCTCTATCATAATCCAGAGTTTTGAGAAGATTGGAGAAACTTGATTTTTCGCTCGAAAACTGAAAAAAACGTAAGGGGTAACACTGTCGTTTTTTTTTCGGGTCGAAATTTTGAGTTTCAATATCTCAGCTCTGGAAGGGTCTACAGCCTCCATTTTTGCGCTCAGGTCAAAGTCTTGCGGCCCTCTATCATAATCCAGAGTTTTGAGAAGATTGGAGAAACTTGATTTTTCGCCCGAAAACTGAAAAAAACGTAAGGGGTAACACTGTCGTTTTTTTTTCGGTTCGAAATTTTGAGTTTCAATATCTCAGCTCTGGAAGGGTCTAGACCCTCCATTTTTGCGCTCAGGTCAAAGTCTCGCGGCCCTCTATCATAATCCAGAGTTTTGAGAAGATTGGAGAAACTTGATTTTTCGCCCGAAAACTGAAAAAAACGTAAGGGGTAACACTGTCGTTTTTTTTCGGGTCGAAATTTTAAGTTTCGATATCTCAGCTTTGGAAGGGTCTAGAGCCTCCATTTTTGCGCTCAGGTCAAAGTCTCGCGGCCCTCTATCATAATCCAGAGTTTTGAGAAGATTGGAGAAACTTGATTTTTCGCCCGGAAACTGAAAAAAACGTAAGGGGTAACACTGTCGTTTTTTTTTTTCGGGTCGAAATTTTGAGTTTCAATATCTCAGCTCTGGAAGGGTCTAGAGCCTCCATTTTTGCGCTCAGGTCAAAGTCTCGCGGCCCTCTATCATAATCCAGAGTTTTGAGAAGATTGGAGAGACTTGATTTTTCGCCCGAAAACTGAAAAAAACGTAAGGGGTAACACTGTCGTTTTTTTTTCGGGTCGAAATTTTGAGTTTCGATATCTCAGCTCTGGAAGGGTCTAGAGCCTCCATTTTTGCACTCAGGTTTAAGTCTCATGGCCCTCTATCATAATATAGAGTTTTGAGAAGATTGGAGAAACTTGATTTTTCGCCCGAAAACTGAAAAAAACGTAAGGGGTAACACTGTCGTTTTTTTTTCGGGTCGAAATTTTGAGTTTCGATATCTCAGCTCTGGAAGGGTCTAGAGCCTCCATTTTTGCGCTCAGGTCAAAGTCTCGCGGCCCTCTATCATAATCCAGAGTTTTGAGAAGATTGGAGAAACTTGATTTTTCACCCAAAAACTGAAAAAAAAACGTAAGGGGTAACACTGTCGTTTTTTTTCGGGTCGAAATTTTGAGTTTCGATATCTCAGCTCTGGAAGGGTCTAGAGCCTCCATTTTTGCACTCAGGTTTAAGTCTCATGGCCCTCTATCATAATACAGAGTTTTGATAAGATTGGAAAAACTTGATTTTTCGCCCGAAAACTGAAAAAAACGTAAGGGGTAACACTGTCATTTTTTTTTCGGGTCGAAATTTTGAGTTTCAATATCTCAGCTCTGGAAGGGTCTAGAGCCTCCATTTTTGCACTCAGGTTTAAGTCTCATGGCCCTCTATCATAATATAGAGTTTTGAGAAGATTGGAGAAACTTGATTTTTCGCCCGAAAACTGAAAAAAACGTAAGGGGTAACACTGTCGTTTTTTTTTCGGGTCGAAATTTTGAGTTTCGATATCTCAGCTCTGGAAGGGTCTAGAGCCTCCATTTTTGCGCTCAGGTCAAAGTCTCGCGGCCCTCTATCATAATCCAGAGTTTTGAGAAGATTGGAGAAACTTGATTTTTCGCCCGAAAACTGAAAAAAACGTAAGGGGTAACACTGTCGTTTTTTTTTTCGGGTCGAAATTTTGAGTTTCGATATCTCAGCTCTGGAAGGGTCTAGAGCCTCCATTTTTGCGCTCAGGTCAAAGTCTCGCGGCCCTCTATCATAATCCAGAGTTTTGAGAAGATTGGAGAAACTTGATTTTTCGCCCGAAAACTGAAAAAAACGTAAAGGGGTAACACTGTCGTTTTTTTTTCGGGTCGAAATTTTGAGTTTCGATATCTCAGCTCTGGAAGGGTCTAGAGCCTCCATTTTTGCGCTCAGGTCAAAGTCTCGCGGCCCTGTATCATAATCCAGAGTTTTGAGAAGATTGGAGAAACTTGATTTTTCGCCCGAAAACTGAAAAAAACGTAAGGGGTAACACTGTCGTTTTTTTTTTCGGGTCGAAATTTTGAGTTTCGGTATCTCAGCTCTGGAAGGGTCTAGAGCCTCCATTTTTGCGCTCAGGTCAAAGTCTCGCGGCCCTCTATCATAATCCAGAGTTTTGAGAAGATTGGAGAAACTTGATTTTTCGCCCGAAAACTGAAAAAAACGTAAGGGGTAACACTGTCGTTTTTTTTTCCGGGTCGAAATTTTGAGTTTCAATATCTCAGCTCTGGAAGGGTCTAGAGCCTCCATTTTTGCGCTCAGGTCAAAGTCTCGCGGCCCTCTATCATAATCCAGAGTTTTGAGAAGATTGGAGAAACTTGATTTTTCGCCCGAAAACTGAAAAAAACGTAAGGGGTAACACTGTCGTTTTTTTTTTCGGAGTCTAAATTTTGAGTTTCAATATCTCAGCTCTGGAAGGGTCTAGAGCCTCCATTTTTGCGCTCAGGTCAAAGTCTCGCGGCCCTCTATCATAATCCAGAGTTTTGAGAAGATTGGAGAAACTTGATTTTTCGCCCGAAAACTGAAAAAAACGTAAGGGGTAACACTGTCGTTTTTTTTTTCGGGTCGAAATTTTGAGTTTCGATATCTCAGCTCTGGAAGGGTCTAGAGCCTCCATTTTTGCGCTCAGGTCAAAGTCTCGCGGCCCTCTATCATAATCCAGAGTTTTGAGAAGATTGGAGAAACTTGATTTTTCGCCCGAAAACTGAAAAAAACGTAAGGGGTAACACTGTCGTTTTTTTTCGGGTCGAAATTTTAAGTTTCGATATCTCAGCTTTGGAAGGGTCTAGAGCCTCCATTTTTGCGCTCAGGTCAAAGTCTCGCGGCCCTCTATCATAATCCAGAGTTTTGAGAAGATTGGAGAAACTTGATTTTTCGCCCGAAAACTGAAAAAAACGTAAGGGGTAACACTGTCGTTTTTTTTTTCGGGTCGAAATTTTGAGTTTCGATATCTCAGCTCTGGAAGGGTCTAGAGCCTCCATTTTTGCACTCAGGTCAAAGTCTCGCGGCCCTCTATCATAATCCAGAGTTTTGAGAAGATTGGAGAAACTTGATTTTTCGCCCGAAAACTGAAAAAAACGTAAGGGGTAACACTGTCGTTTTTTTTTCGGGTCGAAATTTTAAGTTTCGATATCTCAGCTTTGGAAGGGTCTAGAGCCTCCATTTTTGCGCTCAGGTCAAAGTCTCGCGGCCCTCTATCATAATCCAGAGTTTTGAGAAGATTGGAGAAACTTGATTTTTCGCCCGAAAACTGAAAAAAACGTAAGGGGTAACACTGTCGTTTTTTTTTTTCGGGTCGAAATTTTGAGTTTCGATATCTCAGCTCTGGAAGGGTCTAGAGCCTCCATTTTTGCGCTCAGGTCAAAGTCTCGCGGCCCTCTATCATAATCCAGAGTTTTGAGAAGATTGGAGAAACTTGATTTCTCGAGTTTTGCCTTCTGATATTCTGGCCATATCATTTAGTGACTGCATATGCTGATTCCATCGTTATTTTATCTGATAATGAGCAAATTAGTTAAACTTGAGTAGGTTAATCAATATACAGCATAATTCAAGAAACTAGGGCTCACACCACTTTTCAGTTGAATAAGATTGATATACATTTTTAATTTGTTTTGTATAAATTTACATTTTTGTAAATGTCTCTGATGCATTTTGAATAAAAAAACACATTTTATAAAAATACTCCTGAGATTAAATGTCTTTCGAACTATGTACGTACAAACTAAAACAAGGGTCCTGTAACCGGGGTCCTAAAGCTGCAGCCTCCGATTGTGCAGGGATTTGCTCTGAACAACTGACATTGGTTATTTTAACAAAAAGTTATCACACTTGCATAAATGGGTCATTTTTTAACCATATGTGTAAACTTGATGTATTAACACAAAATATTACATTAAAAAAATCATTTGTGAACAAGATATTTTGAACTATGATGATATTTTGATATGTTAAACTCATAAAACCTGTACAGAAGAGGAAGCGAGAGATTAACTGTTTTTTTATGTATTAGAATATTGTGCAAAAGTTCATTTATTTCGGTAATTCAACATAGCTATATGCCGTAATCATCAAATTTATAACACATAAAGGCATGAAATATCTCACTTTGCTTATAATGACTAATGAGTAGATTATATATTAGTATATGATTTAAGGTTTACATAAATTCCATTCTGCCATTTCAAAGTAATTTGCTATAACAGGCATTAACAGGTGAATTCTTAATTTGTAAAAATGCAATATTTCTATAACCACATAGAAAGAAATGTTTAAAAACGTTTTTTTTAATTATTTTTTAGAAGGGATAACTATAAGTGCAGTTTGGATCCCATATAATTAAGAAAGAGATAAAAACTCATTTTAGTTTAAGTATAGATGCTCCCTTATATGTTTATTATAGCAAAACCATGATTATTGATTACCATTTGTAACAGAAATACAAGAGAAATACAAAAATATCGTTTTAAGGTACATTGTTTACTTGTCATTAACTTACAAAACCAGTGAGCAATGCAAACGTATTGTCTAATACAGCTGTTAAGGGAGTGCTTGTGATTTAGACGATTCCAAGCCTGCCAAAGCGTCACAATTTAACTGCACCAATAATCTGTAGTGCCACATCTCTACACAAATAACCTCATCTTTATTATAAATTAATAACTACTATGATAACAACCATAAACATATTCCGACAGGAAGCAGCGGCATTTTGAGCATGTGTACACGTCACGAATCACATCAAATTGAGTCACGTGCCGTCTTTGGACATGGGCGAGGCTTCCGACGTCACACATGGATGGGCGTGGCTTCTGACGTCACACGTGGATGGGCGTGGCTTCTGACGTCACACTTGGATGTGGGCCGGGTTGGATATCCACCGCAGGATGCAGCGAGCTGTAGTTGAAATTTTGAGTTTCAATATCTTAGCTCTGGAAGGGTCTAGAGCCTCCATTTTTGCACTCAGGTTTAAGTCTCATGGCCCTCTATTAGAATCCAGAGTTTTGAGAAGATTGGAGAAACTTTATTTTTCGCCCGAAAAAAAAAAAACGAAAGGCGTACCACTGTCGTTTTTTTTTCGGGTCGAAATTTTGAGTTTCGATATCTCAGCTCTGGAAGGGTCTAGAGCCTCCATTTTTGCACTCAGGTTTAAGTCTCATTCTGACGTCACACGTGGATGGGCGTGGCTTTTGACGTCACACTTGGATGTGGGCCGGGTTGGATATCCACCGCAGGATGCAGCGAGCTGTAGTTGCATTTTACCACTAACAAACTCTAGATCACATTTTCCTTCTAACATTCAAACTGATTGGCAAAATTATTTGCTCAAAAAACAAACAATACTACAAAAATTGCACAAAAAATATTTATTGGTGTGATAATCTGACAGTGCATGTTATTAAAGCATCCACTCTTCACAGAAACACTAGAAGGTGGAATGTGGATGCATGCAACATGCTTTAAAATACTATAGTAAACCAGGAGACACTCCCATACACTGCAGAAGCAGCTCACGTTTATAATACAGTTTCAATAGCCGAGCAGTGCCACTGTAAGAAAAGTACATTGCTAAGTGAGCACGAGGAGACAAATCTTGCCTTTTTTGCAGTGCTTTGGCAGGACTAATACCAATGTGTAGACGTGTGGAAATGAGACAGGTGACTGTGGCCAGCCAACCACCTGCCAATTTCATGTATGATGTAAACTTATTATATTGCTACAAATCATTATTATTCCAAATCCAGGGCTTCATCACCATGTCATGGATAATTGTTTAAAAAAAACAAAACAATTTAAAACAACATATTTTGAGAAAATATTCTCCCAAAATAGTTAAAATTAGTAAACACACACAGCTCCCAAATAAAGAAATAAAAAAAGGCTCGTACATACTGTAAAAACTGAAAGCTGTTGGAGGCAGTATATAAACATGATAAATGGTACAATACTGCCCTTTCTTCCAAAAAGTCAATAAGCTTGATTGATGTGAAACTATTTCACTGAAATAATTCACAGTTTTTGGGAAATCAAATGAGAGGGACTTCGATTGTATAGATGTATACAGTACTGTACAAAGACTATACAAAACTCTAAAGCACCGGTTTCACATACAAGGATTAGATAAAGCCAAAATCACGCATTAGTCCAATTAGAATATTTAAGTAGCTTTTATAAACGTGCCTTAGGAAAAAAAAAACATGCATATTAAGACAAACAAATGACACTGACATATTTCAATATATGTCATTGCAAATTGCTTTCAGTTAAAACCGCTCAAACATGCATTTTAGTTTGGGACTAGGCTTCAGCCTTGTCTGTGAAACCAGAGATAAAGATTCTATTCTGTGATGTAACATTTGAAATACGTTGTTTCAATCTAGTCACAAAAAGTAAAAAAAAATGTAAAGAATTTCAGAACAATAAAACAATAAAAAAGTTATATCAAAGAGATAAGAGATGTTTTGGTTATTGTCAGGCACTGTAGTGGTCACAAACGCCAGGATTTTGCACACAAACACAGCTTTAGTCAGAGTCAGAGTCTGAGTCATCATCTGTGAGGAAGAAGAATATGTTATTTTGGAAGAGAAATGAGGGACAACCTCTGAATAACAACAGGAAAAAGAAAAAAAAAATAGATGGGGAATTCCCAGTGAAAAAAAAAAACTGGACTGTAAGTTTAATGCAAAGATTGCTTGTAGCAAGGATTAATTCATATATGATACTGAAGGAGTTCAGCCTGCCTAGTCACATAGCTAGAGTAAAGGCTACACTGTGGATGATTATTTATAAAGTTATGAAACCATGTTTGATAAGAAACCTTTCCACTTCCTGCAACTGGTCTCACTAATTGTCTTAATGCTTTATTACGATGTGGAAAGATTTATGCAAGCAATCTTTCCTGTGAATGAGACTTCAGCAGAGAAAAGACAACTTTAGGTAATCATTTCTTTTTTACTGTTTTTTTTTAATTATTATTATTATTTTTAAAAAAGCTGTTTCTTACGCTCAGCTTCTTACTATTGATCCCAAATGTTTGAAAGGTAGTATAAAATAGGAGCTCTGTATAAATACCTCGTGTGTTTGGTGGTTCCTCACTGGAGTCACCTTCCTTGAGGAAATTGGCCAGTTCATTAAAGATGAAATAAAAGTCCAGGGCGAAGATTATTGTGGCAACAAAGCCAAAGACCTATGAAGTGAAAGAGAAAGACGCATGAGACAAGTCTAAACATAACACAACTGAGTCACATGTAGCAACTATAAACAGTAGATAAACAATGTGGTCACTGATGGTGCCGATAAAGACAATTTGACTGGATTGATGTGAGCTTACCCCAGCAGCCTTTGAGGCTCCATCCGGATATTTGGACACAGACATTATAGAGATGATGAAAAAGATAATGGAGGCACTGACACAGCGCAGAAAGTCCTTGGTGAAACAACAGACATAGAGATTTGGAAAGGAGGAATTTTGGTTGTATAATTTGATCCAGTACAGTCATTTTGTAGGTCAGTAAACTTACCATGAGGGGCCAGTGAAAGCCCTTAAATCTCTCATTGAACTTTGTAGAATAAGCAAACAGCAGGAAGAGGGCCGCCAAGAACTCAATGAAGGGAGCGGTGACGAAGGCCGCTGCTGTTGAAGCAGCAAAGCACACAAAGCTGATGAACGACAGCACCTGAGGAGACAGGAAACATGAGGATGCATTTTTATTTAAATATTGTTCCTAATCCTTATTAGTTTGTTTATTTGTGACAGGGTGAGGGAACTACTTGACCTATAAGACCAAAACATCAGTCTGATCAATATCTGCCAATATCAATGTCTGGAAGCTGCTTTTGCCACTTGACATAATGCCTGTCAATGTTTTTTTTTTGTTGTTTTTTTTTTATTTTTATTTTTATCATTCAATAGCTGTAAAATCAATCACAATCATTCTGAAAGTGATTCCAATTATAATGTGTTTCTGTGTCATTATCATCATAGTTGTGGTGTGGACTTTCCTATTCTCAAAGAATAAAATAAAATATATAAATATAGCTGCGAGCAGCGATGGCGGGCCCAAGCCGGAGGCACCGCAACCCCGGTTCCTTTAGTTACCTAAAGGCACCCGGGTGGCGGTGCCGAAGGCTTTGGCCCTTTCATGATTAAATGTTAAAACGGCTTGCCATACTCTGTCATTTCGACTAGTCACAATTATGTTACAGATATCTTAAATGATAATACAAACTATCCAAAGTGTAACGACTAGACAGAAAGACTTTGTTGATATCTACAATGTTAATTCCGGACAGGCAAACTTAGCTTTTAAATGTTAAAAGGGCTTGCCATACAGGGACGTAGGCTCAGAGAGAGGCTCACCATATTCAGACCAAAATATCTGACTTCCTCTTGGTCCGAGCTAATGACTATGTATTAGAAAGTTGTACGGCTTGAGGAGTACAATGTATATAGCGATTTTTGTAACTGTAGATAAAACTAACAACCCCACTTTTAAGTATATATATGGTGCCTTTAGTGTTATTCTGCACGACGTGCAAAAACTTAACCCCCGCTTTTTTAAGTATATATATATATATATATATATATATATATAAAGAGGGTTATTCTGCACGACGTGCAAAAACTTAACCTCCGCATTGACTGTCGAAGAGAAGTGTGCAGAAGAGCTTGCATCAGTGAGGGCTTTGCAAAATATATATACATACAAACACACACACACACACACATATAAATGAGGTTAGTGTTTTACAATATTAAGGAAAGCAAATGTATTGAAATATAGCACATTAATTTTAAATTCATTCAGCTTCAATTACCAATTTGTAGTTTACCAATTTATCTTACTTTTATTTAAAGCAAACTATACATTTAAAAGGGGGGGGGGGGGGGCAAGTCAAGTCAAGTCACAGGCTATGTCAAGTCAAGTCAAGTCTTGTAGTAGGTTAAGTCAAGTGCAAGTCAAGTCACCTTATTATTTTAATTTTACATGCAGAATCTGATCTTAATAAAATGAAAAGACAAGATAAGTATTTGCCAGTAAATTACAATAATTTGCATTGTAAATACTCATGTTCAGTAAAATACACCATGGAATCAAACAAAATTGTAACTTCATAAAATTATTTATTTTTCACTTCTGCCAACAGTGTGTTTGAAATGTTTTAAATTTTCAACATTGAGTCCATAAAACAAATAACAGCTTAACATCCTACAGACTCTCTGAACACCTTCCTCTCTCTCAAACACAGTTTACAAACAATATTAAACTTTGTTACATTTCTCCTCTCTCTCTCTCTCTCTCTCTCTCTCTCTCTCTCTCTCTCTCTCTCTCTCTCTCTCTCTCTCTCTCTCTCTCTCTCTCTCACACACACACACACAGTGGCGGTTCTAGACCATTTCAACTGGGGGGGCCAAGCTGGGGCCAGTTGTACTGTTAGAGGGGCCAGTTACATTTAGACCTTATCATTTTCTGCACTGCACTGAATGCATAAATAAGCAAAATACCATGTTTATAATTATCCAACAATTTGCATTTGCATTATATTTTTACATTTGCATTACATATATCAGTCTGTATTTGAATTTCCATTTTATTTTTTTACATTGAATATACAGTATGTATATATATATATATATATATATATATATATATATATATATATATATATATATATATATATATATATATATATATATATAATTTTTACAAATTAATCTACGATTTTTGTGGGTTTTTTTTTTTTTTTTGCAAAAAGATCAGCAAATTATCCTCTAAACTGGCCTTTTTAGGGGGCTTTCCTCTCAGGGTGAATGAGCTTTTTTATAATTGTTTTTTTCCTGACATCTTTGAAAGACAGAAGCAATAATTAATGCATCCTTGGCCAGGATATAATTATAAAATATGACATGATTTTAAAAGTGACCTATAATATCGACTATGCAATACACTTTAATTTATCTAGTGCTAATAAAATTATTAAGCCTATTTGGAGAGAGAGATGTTTATAATGTGACAATATGTCAGTCATCGTGATTCGTGTAATAAGATGACTAGGCCTAGACTACTTGTTCTGAGCAGGTGTTGTCAGTGAACAGGCTGTAAAACTGTTGTCTAAGTTACAGACTGATACTAATTAAATGGGAAACGAATCGATTACCTAACGTAACCTCGGTTCTCTCTAGATGAGGGAACGAGCATTGCGTAAGCTAGCTTACGCTACGGGAAAGATTCATCTTACATCAGTCAAGTTGTCATAGTTTTTGTCAAACAAGTTGTGAATTTGTTGTAACATTAAAACAGGAGATCATGACTTACTCCGTGCTCCAAGTGATGTTCGGAGCTCCAGTGATTAGTTTCATCTGTGGGACGGGTGAAGAAACTTTCGGAAGATGTTGTAACAGAATCATATGAACAATTCCAGGATATGCTTTTTTTCATTGGTTGTTGCGTTAAATTTTACCCAGATACAATAGTGCCCTTTTCTGATTGGCTATTAAGTAGCACTTCTCTTTTTTTGATTGGCTGATGCGTAGCAGGGTCGACTGCTGAACTCCAGGCGAGACGCGCTTGATTCTCACGTGAGAGCGGCGCGGCCAGAGAAATTGCGTATATTAAATATATTATTAATAGTTTTTCCGCATGAGAAATACAATGTGTGACGGGAGTGTGAGACAAAAGACTGAAACGAGTGACTGTCATGCTCAATGCGTGACACACTATAAAAAAAATATTTCACACTGACTCCACATTTAGGGGGGCCACAAGGGGGTCCAAGCTTGTTGTCGCAGGGGCACTGGCCCCCCCAGGCCCCCGCCTAGAACCGCCACTGCTCACACACACGCACACACACACTTTCTCTCTCTCTCAAGAAGCAAAAACATGACTGCTAAAGGTTGTATCAGCGATGGCGGGGTAACATCACTTAACATCACGAGTGATATTCCCTTAGGCCACGCCCCCTTGTCTCCCCAAAGTATTATAAGCAATCATGCGCATCCCGTGTGCAGAATGATGCACTTGAAGCAACACCAAGTCACAGCACGCAACGCTTCACATTGAAAAGAACATAGCGAAGGGATGGTATCTATAATCTATGCTTAGTAGGGCTGCACGATTTGGGAAAATGTTATATTGCCATTATTGAGCCAATATTGCAATTGCGATTTGCGACTCCGATATAATAAAATGGTTTCATGAGTCCAACTTGCTTGGTTCTAAAGTAAAATGCACACACAGATTAATGTTTATTTCTCAACTCAAACTAAAAACAACAACAACAACAATAAATGATTGATAACACCTATAATGATCAATAAACCATCAACCAAACCAACATTACAGTGATTCCATCAATTGAAAGCCATCAACTTTTTAAAAAATTATTAGGCTTAAAAAAAATATATAACAGCTTTTAAATTAAGTGAACTTCAAACAATCCCCACATAAACCCATAATAAAAAACATATTTACCTGTGCCCTTCCTGTCTTAACAGGTACAGAAATTGAATAAAGTTATCAAACAGTCTGCGCTGCCTGAATCATAAATTATATATATAATAATCCTTATTAAAGCTACAAAAGTTCTTTACTCAAGATCAGTGAGTAATTTTCTAATTTCCCTTTGTTCTTTTAACTTTACTGAAAGAACGCTTTATTCGCTGCTGGCCCTTTAAGAGCACCCGTTGCCGAGACGCGGATCTCACACGCGCAGCACAACTCACAACTCTCACATTTTGGCATAATTGTGTGTGCTATTGTTCGTTCAAGCTCGAAAGAGAACTGTTTATTCTGGGCTGGCACACGGTCAGTGCATGCGCATTATGCGAGTCTCATCTATTCTAATCTAGGGCACTCACAGGCAGCTTTTCACTTCTTGTCGTGCAAAATGCGAAAAGGCATTTGAACCAATAAGAGGGGGATCTTGTAACACTAGTCAAAGGATGACAAAAAAGAAGAGATGCTGCGCTAATAGCCCTACTTTGTTTATTTCATTTAAAATCGCGGCATTTTGCGTTATATAATTGCATAGGTTTGAGATCGCTATTACGACTGCGATATAATTAATCGTGCAGCACTAATGCTTAGTGTATTCTAAAGGGCAATAAACTCCACTCCAGCAAGATAGTCATTTTATGCAAATCATAGACCTTTATGCCTTATCTACAAATAAAGTATAATATTGGGAACATTGATCTTGAAGAGAGTGTCGTCGTGTTACTGTCGCAACCGAACGCGACGCGCTAATGCTGATGCATGGAGAATGACTGAGGCGAGATGACTTTCCGTTAACTTTAACTTAGAGACTAAAATATTAATTTTACCACACATTAAGCTATTGAATGACTTTAGAAGTCTTGGAATATAGTGTGAAAACTTGATTGTGCTTTACAGTTTTTTATGCCTTTAGTGGGGCTTAACAAAATAACACAATATGCAGAATGTCGGACGTCACTTATAGGCTAAACTGTTTTTATAGATAAAACTAGGCTATTTACATTCGGCAGTCATGAAAACAAATCTCAGATAACGGTTGACTAGGTAACAATGTGTAATTTTGCGCCGGAGTTCTCCTTTAACTTACATTAGCTAGCTAACTACGAACGAGCTAACCAGATAACATTAACAAATTGACAAGCACTTACTGGGCAGAATATGGCTCTTCAAATGACGAACGAAATTGGAGGTTGTCATCTGACTGTCCGCGATCTTAACGTTGCATGTCTTGCAAAGCGCTGTTCTTTTGCCATCTTGTTGTAAGAAATTCTTGAATCCAAAAGCGACGACGACCCTCGTTATCCCTCCGGCTGACATGTTGATGTGATCTGATGTAAGTGGGCGTGGTGTGCGCGTAAGGTATGAGAAGGCATGACTGATGATCTCTGATCCAGTCATGACAGCGCTATTCTCAGCCTGCGCTCCAGCTGGATCAACTTTATTTTTTTTTACATAATTTATATATTTTATATTCAAACTGAAAACATGATGTGATTAACACTCAAGTCATATTATTACATGCAAGTGTGTTTGATTTATGGACCAAATTTTTAGATCAAGTTTATGGACCAAGTTAATTTAATTAATAAACTAATTATATAAAACTATTAATGCACTACAATTAAACTGGTTATATGCCTTTACTTATAAAAAAATAAAAAACTTATTTAAAAATATAGCTGCGAGCAGCGATGGCGGGCCCAAGCCGGAGGTACCGCAACCCCGGTTCCTTTAGTTACCTAAAGGCACCCGGGTGGCGGTGCCGAAGGCTTTGGCCCTTTCATGATTAAATGTTAAAACGGCTTGCCATACTCTGTCATTTCGACTAGTCACAATTATGTTACAGATATCTTAAATGATAATACAAACTATCCAAAGTGTAACGACTAGACAGAAAGACTTTGTTGATATCTACAATGTTAATTCCGGACAGGCAAACTTAGCTTTTAAATGTTAAAAGGGCTTGCCATACAGGGACGTAGGCTCAGAGAGAGGCTCACCATATTCAGACCAAAATATCTGACTTCCTCTTGGTCCGAGCTAATGACTATGTATTAGAAAGTTGTACGGCTTGAGGAGTACAATGTATATAGCGATTTTTGTAACTGTAGATAAAACTAACAACCCCACTTTTAAGTATATATATGGTGCCTTTAGTGTTATTCTGCACGACGTGCAAAAACTTAACCCCCGCTTTTTTAAGTATATATATATATATATATATATATATATATATATATATATATATATATATATAAAGAGGGTTATTCTGCACGACGTGCAAAAACTTAACCTCCGCATTGACTGTCGAAGAGAAGTGTGCAGAAGAGCTTGCATCAGTGAGGGCTTTGCAAAATATATATACATACAAACACACACACACACACACATATAAATGAGGTTAGTGTTTTACAATATTAAGGAAAGCAAATGTATTGAAATATAGCACATTAATTTTAAATTCATTCAGCTTCAATTACCAATTTGTAATTTACCAATTTATCTTACTTTTATTTAAAGCAAACTATACATTTAAAAGGGGGGGGGGGGGGGGGCAAGTCAAGTCAAGTCACAGGCTATGTCAAGTCAAGTCAAGTCTTGTAGTAGGTTAAGTCAAGTGCAAGTCAAGTCACCTTATTATTTTAATTTTACATGCAGAATCTGATCTTAATAAAATGAAAAGACAAGATAAGTATTTGCCAGTAAATTACAATAATTTGCATTGTAAATACTCATGTTCAGTAAAATACACCATGGAATCAAACAAAATTGTAACTTCATAAAATTATTTATTTTTCACTTCTGCCAACAGTGTGTTTGAAATGTTTTAAATTTTCAACATTGAGTCCATAAAACAAATAACAGCTTAACATCCTACAGACTCTCTGAACACCTTCCTCTCTCTCAAACACAGTTTACAAACAATATTAAACTTTGTTACATTTCTCCTCTCTCTCTCTCTCTCTCTCTCTCTCTCTCTCTCTCTCTCTCTCTCTCTCTCTCTCTCTCTCTCTCTCACACACACACACACAGTGGCGGTTCTAGACCATTTCAACTGGGGGGGCCAAGCTGGGGCCAGTTGTACTGTTAGAGGGGCCAGTTACATTTAGACCTTATCATTTTCTGCACTGCACTGAATGCATAAATAAGCAAAATACCATGTTTATAATTATCCAACAATTTGCATTTGCATTATATTTTTACATTTGCATTACATATATCAGTCTGTATTTGAATTTCCATTTTATTTTTTTACATTGAATATACAGTATGTATATATATATATATATATATATATATATATATATATATAATTTTTACAAATTAATCTACGATTTTTGTGGGTTTTTTTTTTTTTTTTGCAAAAAGATCAGCAAATTATCCTCTAAACTGGCCTTTTTAGGGGGCTTTCCTCTCAGGGTGAATGAGCTTTTTTATAATTGTTTTTTTCCTGACATCTTTGAAAGACAGAAGCAATAATTAATGCATCCTTGGCCAGGATATAATTATAAAATATGACATGATTTTAAAAGTGACCTATAATATCGACTATGCAATACACTTTAATTTATCTAGTGCTAATAAAATTATTAAGCCTATTTGGAGAGAGAGATGTTTATAATGTGACAATATGTCAGTCATCGTGATTCGTGTAATAAGATGACTAGGCCTAGACTACTTGTTCTGAGCAGGTGTTGTCAGTGAACAGGCTGTAAAACTGTTGTCTAAGTTACAGACTGATACTAATTAAATGGGAAACGAATCGATTACCTAACGTAACCTCGGTTCTCTCTAGATGAGGGAACGAGCATTGCGTAAGCTAGCTTACGCTACGGGAAAGATTCATCTTACATCAGTCAAGTTGTCATAGTTTTTGTCAAACAAGTTGTGAATTTGTTGTAACATTAAAACAGGAGATCATGACTTACTCCGTGCTCCAAGTGATGTTCGGAGCTCCAGTGATTAGTTTCATCTGTGGGACGGGTGAAGAAACTTTCGGAAGATGTTGTAACAGAATCATATGAACAATTCCAGGATATGCTTTTTTTCATTGGTTGTTGCGTTAAATTTTACCCAGATACAATAGTGCCCTTTTCTGATTGGCTATTAAGTAGCACTTCTCTTTTTTTGATTGGCTGATGCGTAGCAGGGTCGACTGCTGAACTCCAGGCGAGACGCGCTTGATTCTCACGTGAGAGCGGCGCGGCCAGAGAAATTGCGTATATTAAATATATTATTAATAGTTTTTCCGCATGAGAAATACAATGTGTGACGGGAGTGTGAGACAAAAGACTGAAACGAGTGACTGTCATGCTCAATGCGTGACACACTATAAAAAAAATATTTCACACTGACTCCACATTTAGGGGGGCCACAAGGGGGTCCAAGCTTGTTGTCGCAGGGGCACTGGCCCCCCCAGGCCCCCGCCTAGAACCGCCACTGCTCACACACACGCACACACACACTTTCTCTCTCTCTCAAGAAGCAAAAACATGACTGCTAAAGGTTGTATCAGCGATGGCGGGGTAACATCACTTAACATCACGAGTGATATTCCCTTAGGCCACGCCCCCTTGTCTCCCCAAAGTATTATAAGCAATCATGCGCATCCCGTGTGCAGAATGATGCACTTGAAGCAACACCAAGTCACAGCACGCAACGCTTCACATTGAAAAGAACATAGCGAAGGGATGGTATCTATAATCTATGCTTAGTAGGGCTGCACGATTTGGGAAAATGTTATATTGCCATTATTGAGCCAATATTGCAATTGCGATTTGCGACTCCGATATAATAAAATGGTTTCATGAGTCCAACTTGCTTGGTTCTAAAGTAAAATGCACACACAGATTAATGTTTATTTCTCAACTCAAACTAAAAACAACAACAACAACAATAAATGATTGATAACACCTATAATGATCAATAAACCATCAACCAAACCAACATTACAGTGATTCCATCAATTGAAAGCCATCAACTTTTTAAAAAATTATTAGGCTTAAAAAAAATATATAACAGCTTTTAAATTAAGTGAACTTCAAACAATCCCCACATAAACCCATAATAAAAAACATATTTACCTGTGCCCTTCCTGTCTTAACAGGTACAGAAATTGAATAAAGTTATCAAACAGTCTGCGCTGCCTGAATCATAAATTATATATATAATAATCCTTATTAAAGCTACAAAAGTTCTTTACTCAAGATCAGTGAGTAATTTTCTAATTTCCCTTTGTTCTTTTAACTTTACTGAAAGAACGCTTTATTCGCTGCTGGCCCTTTAAGAGCACCCGTTGCCGAGACGCGGATCTCACACGCGCCTCATAGCACAACTCACAACTCTCACATTTTGGCATAATTGTGTGTGCTATTGTTCGTTCAAGCTCGAAAGAGAACTGTTTATTCTGGGCTGGCACACGGTCAGTGCATGCGCATTATGCGAGTCTCATCTATTCTAATCTAGGGCACTCACAGGCAGCTTTTCACTTCTTGTCGTGCAAAATGCGAAAAGGCATTTGAACCAATAAGAGGGGGATCTTGTAACACTAGTCAAAGGATGACAAAAAAGAAGAGATGCTGCGCTAATAGCCCTACTTTGTTTATTTCATTTAAAATCGCGGCATTTTGCGTTATATAATTGCATAGGTTTGAGATCGCTATTACGACTGCGATATAATTAATCGTGCAGCACTAATGCTTAGTGTATTCTAAAGGGCAATAAACTCCACTCCAGCAAGATAGTCATTTTATGCAAATCATAGACCTTTATGCCTTATCTACAAATAAAGTATAATATTGGGAACATTGATCTTGAAGAGAGTGTCGTCGTGTTACTGTCGCAACCGAACGCGACGCGCTAATGCTGATGCATGGAGAATGACTGAGGCGAGATGACTTTCCGTTAACTTTAACTTAGAGACTAAAATATTAATTTTACCACACATTAAGCTATTGAATGACTTTAGAAGTCTTGGAATATAGTGTGAAAACTTGATTGTGCTTTACAGTTTTTTATGCCTTTAGTGGGGCTTAACAAAATAACACAATATGCAGAATGTCGGACGTCACTTATAGGCTAAACTGTTTTTATAGATAAAACTAGGCTATTTACATTCGGCAGTCATGAAAACAAATCTCAGATAACGGTTGACTAGGTAACAATGTGTAATTTTGCGCCGGAGTTCTCCTTTAACTTACATTAGCTAGCTAACTACGAACGAGCTAACCAGATAACATTAACAAATTGACAAGCACTTACTGGGCAGAATATGGCTCTTCAAATGACGAACGAAATTGGAGGTTGTCATCTGACTGTCCGCGATCTTAACGTTGCATGTCTTGCAAAGCGCTGTTCTTTTGCCATCTTGTTGTAAGAAATTCTTGAATCCAAAAGCGACGACGACCCTCGTTATCCCTCCGGCTGACATGTTGATGTGATCTGATGTAAGTGGGCGTGGTGTGCGCGTAAGGTATGAGAAGGCATGACTGATGATCTCTGATCCAGTCATGACAGCGCTATTCTCAGCCTGCGCTCCAGCTGGATCAACTTTATTTTTTTTTACATAATTTATATATTTTATATTCAAACTGAAAACATGATGTGATTAACACTCAAGTCATATTATTACATGCAAGTGTGTTTGATTTATGGACCAAATTTTTAGATCAAGTTTATGGACCAAGTTAATTTAATTAATAAACTAATTATATAAAACTATTAATGCACTACAATTAAACTGGTTATATGCCTTTACTTATAAAAAAATAAAAAACTTATTTAAAAAAATACCAGGCTTAAGGCATTTATTTTTTATGCAGGCCATACACACAGGAGTGAAATGGTTAATACCCCTCCCCCTACAAACACACACACATTCACAGACAGGCAAAGACAGCAGGCTCAGATTGAGCAAGACCACATTCAAACAAACATATCTGACTTTCTGTGGGTCCTAGCTAATGAGTGTCAATTAGAAAGTTGTCCGGCTCGAGGAGTACAATATACATACCGATTTTTGTAACTGTAGATAAAACTAACAACCCCACTTTTGTCAAAAGGTGGCGCTACTGAGCCCTCACCACGCCCGTTTCTGAAACTTTGCACGTGTCTACTGGCTAATAAATGTGATGTGTCTGTCGAGTTTCATGCAATTTCAAGCATGCTAAGGGTCTCAAAAGCATCCTAAAAGAATGGTAACGTTTGATGCGTCGCCACGGCAACAGTTTCAAAGATATCAAGAATCCATTCACAGGTCTACATCTGCCGTATGTTTACATTATACAGATGACGTTTGAAGCAAATCGGGTAAAAATAAAAGGGTGATATCAAAGCATTTTGAAAGTGACACACTTCCTGCTGCCAGTTGGTGGCGCTATAACTTTGACTCACAATAGTCACATCCATGTGATCGTCCTCTTACAGCGAACACACTGCTGAAGTTTCATCAAGATCAGTTAATGTATGCTGAAGTTATAACACACTTCCTGGTTCACGTTTCTCGCCATGATTTCGTTTCCTCGCCACGGCCAAACCGTTCGAGATATCAAAAATCCCCTCGCAAACTTTCATCCTCAATGTCTTGACTTCATGCTGACCGAGTTTTGTCGAATTTGGATCAAAGCTCTAGGAGGAGTATTTAACATTCCATTGCGAGCGTTTTACAAACAAACCTCAATAGCCGACTTCCTGTTGGGCTGGGGTAAAAAGTAAAAGCGCGAGGTATAGATGAAACTATGAGATCAACATGTGCACAGAGTTTCATATTATTACATACAAACGTGTTTGAGTTATGGACCAAGTGTTCGTACCCCGTTCCAGGGGGCGCTGACGAGCCGCCCTGCCACGCCCGGGTACAAGCTTCAGGCCGGCTCTGATGGCCGCGGGTTCTGACCCATGTGCAAAGTTTCAAGAGTTTTCGAGCACGTTAAGGGCCCCAAAAATGCCCAAAAGGTTACAAAATAATAATAATAAATAATCCTTAGGAAAACAATAGGGCCTTCGCCCTTTCAGGGCTTGGGCCCTAAAAATACCAGGCTTAAGGCATTTATTTTTTATGCAGGCCATACACACAGGAGTGAAATGGTTAATACCCCTCCCCCTACAAACACACACACATTCACAGACAGGCAAAGACAGCAGGCTCAGATTGAGCAAGACCACATTCAAACAAACATATCTGACTTTCTGTGGGTCCTAGCTAATGAGTGTCAATTAGAAAGTTGTCCGGCTCGAGGAGTACAATATACATACCGATTTTTGTAACTGTAGATAAAACTAACAACCCCACTTTTGTCAAAAGGTGGCGCTACTGAGCCCTCACCACGCCCGTTTCTGAAACTTTGCACGTGTCTACTGGCTAATAAATGTGATGTGTCTGTCGAGTTTCATGCAATTTCAAGCATGCTAAGGGTCTCAAAAGCATCCTAAAAGAATGGTAACGTTTGATGCGTCGCCACGGCAACAGTTTCAAAGATATCAAGAATCCATTCACAGGTCTACATCTGCCGTATGTTTACATTATACAGATGACGTTTGAAGCAAATCGGGTAAAAATAAAAGGGTGATATCAAAGCATTTTGAAAGTGACACACTTCCTGCTGCCAGTTGGTGGCGCTATAACTTTGACTCACAATAGTCACATCCATGTGATCGTCCTCTTACAGCGAACACACTGCTGAAGTTTCATCAAGATCAGTTAATGTATGCTGAAGTTATAACACACTTCCTGGTTCACGTTTCTCGCCATGATTTCGTTTCCTCGCCACGGCCAAACCGTTCGAGATATCAAAAATCCCCTCGCAAACTTTCATCCTCAATGTCTTGACTTCATGCTGACCGAGTTTTGTCGAATTTGGATCAAAGCTCTAGGAGGAGTATTTAACATTCCATTGCGAGCGTTTTACAAACAAACCTCAATAGCCGACTTCCTGTTGGGCTGGGGTAAAAAGTAAAAGCGCGAGGTATAGATGAAACTATGAGATCAACATGTGCACAGAGTTTCATATTATTACATACAAACGTGTTTGAGTTATGGACCAAGTGTTCGTACCCCGTTCCAGGGGGCGCTGACGAGCCGCCCTGCCACGCCCGGGTACAAGCTTCAGGCCGGCTCTGATGGCCGCGGGTTCTGACCCATGTGCAAAGTTTCAAGAGTTTTCGAGCACGTTAAGGGCCCCAAAAATGCCCAAAAGGTTACAAAATAATAATAATAAAATATAGCTGCGAGCAGCGATGGCGGGCCCAAGCCGGTGGCACCGCAACCCCGGTTCCTTTAGTTACCTAAAGGCACCCGGGTAGCGGTGCCGAAGGCTTTGGCCCTTTTATGATTAAATGTTAAAACGGCTTGCCATACTCTGTCATTTCGACTAGTCACAATTATGTTACAGATGTCTTAAATGATAATACAAACTATCCAAAATGTAATTACGAATAGACAGAAAGACGTTGTTGATATCTACAATGTTAATTCCGGACAGGCAAACTTAGCTTTTAAATGTTAAAAGGGCTTGCCATACAGGGACGTAGGCTCAGAGAGAGGCTCACCATATTCAAACCAAAATATCTGACTTCCTCTTGGTCCGAGCTAATGACTATGTATTAGAAAGTTGTCCGGCTTGAGGAGTACAATGTATATACCGATTTTTGTAACTGTAGATAAAACTAACAACCCCACTTTTGTCAAAAGGTGGCGCTATTTAGTCCTTGCACATTGCCCGTTTCTGAAACTTTGCACGTCTACTGGCTAATAAATGTGATGTATCTGTTGAGTTTCAAGCAATTTCAATTTCAATTTGACTGTTGAAAAGAAGTGCGCCGATTAGATACTCAGGATCGGTATCGGCTCTGACACTGCCATCTTTGACGAGGCTGATTCAAATTCTATATTGTGCATATACTATTCTGTTAGGCACAAAGGCACAAAAACTTTCTAAAGTACCATAAAGTTTTTGTGTACTGTATTATTAGTGTTCTGAAGCTATTATGTGATATAGAAATTAATATTTAAGTCATTAAATTCAAGAACACAAACTTTTCCCTCTCTGCGCCTGTCAGTCATTCTCCATTCAGCATTCAAACAGCACGTCACATTCGGTTACAGTCAATGATGAAACGATCTTCAATGATTCAATGTTAATCCTATTATACTGGATCTTTAAGATAAAGGTCTAAAGGTCTATATTTTCGAATGAAGAAACTTTTTCTTGCTGGACTTTATTGCTGTAACTTAATCGTGTTACTTTCTACCGGGTGTCGGACGCTGTCGGTTAGATCACAACACTAGAGTCAGAGCACTATAATTGTTCTTCACGCACACAGTAACTGAAATTTAAAACCTTTAAAAGAAAAGGCTCAATAAACTATTGCATAGATAGATAATGTATAATACACTGTTCATAAATATGTATTTCCTTTGTGCTTTGAACTTTTCAATACGGACTCAATGCGCTGTAACTTCATGTGGCTTCAAGCACATCATTCTCCGCTCGGGATGCACATAAGTGCTTTGTGCTGCACCGTATTGGAGCCGTAATATCATAATGCAGTGACGTAATGACAGATTATTAATTGCCTTTCAATTATATGTTGCTTTATAGCAGCCATGGCTATATTTTTTTTTAATGATTTTTGTTATCTTGTTTTTCATGAATGTATTTTTCAAAAATAAGAGCAATGTGTATTATCTATTATTAATATGGTTTATAATAGCATTTTTGTCATAGATTATGACAAAGTAATCATATGATCCACCAGCGAGGAACCAGCAGAACAGAGTGAACATTCTTTCTGTTTAGTTCAATCCTACTTAATAGGAATTTATTTAAAATGCTCGCTCTACTCCACACCATTAATGTCTTGTGCGGACATCCGTATTTTGACTTTCGGTTTTAAGTAAGCGATTTAAAAGCTCCCAAGTCCCAGCGGAGTCACACGTTGATTAACCGGTGGGAATATACACAATAGGCCTACCTGATATTGAACACAAGAGGGCAGTATAGCACTACGTATGACTCAGATTATTATTTTTTTATGAATTTTACAACAATTCTGGCTGTTTTTGAACGTAAACACAATTCTTAAATGAAAAAAAAGGAAAAATTGGGGAAGTTATAATATTTGTATAATTTAATTTAGAAACAAATGATGTATAATTACATTTTTAGAAGATATGAGGCTTTTAGTGTTTACTTTTTTGACATTACTTTAATCTTTTGCCATAGTTGCACATGTCTATTGGCTAATAAATGTGATGTATCTGTTGAGTTTCAAGCAATTTCAAGCAAGCTAAGAGTCCCAAAAGCATCAAAAAATAATGTTAAAGTTTGTTTCGTTGCCACGGCATTTTGAAAGTGACACACTTCCTGCTGCCAGTTGGTGGCGCTATAACTTTGACTCACAATAGTCACATCCATGTGATCGGTCTCTTACAGCGAAAACACTGCTGAAGTTTCATCAAGATCAGTTAATGTATGCTGAAGTTATAACACACATCCTGTTCCATGTTTCTCGCCATAATTTCGTTTCCTCGCCACGGCCAAACCGTTCGAGATATCAAAAATCCCGTGGCACTTTTTCATCCTTAATGTCTTGACTTCACGCTGATCGAGTTTCGTCGAATTTGGTTCAGTGCTCTAGGAGCAATAATTTAAATTACATTGCATGTGTTTTAAACACAACCCTAAATAGCCAACTTCCTGTTGGGCTGGGGTAAAAAGTAAGAGTGTGAAGTATATATGAAACGATGAGATCTATATGTGTACCAAGTTTCATATTATTACATGCAAGTGTGTTTGATTTATGGACCAAATTTTCAGACCAAGTTTATTGACCAAGTTAATCTGATTAATAAACTAATTATATAAAACTATTGTCAATTCACTACAATTAAACTAGTTATATGCCTTTACTTATAAAAAATAAAAATAAAAACTTATTTAAAAAATACCAGGCTTGAGAAATGTATTTTCTTTATGCAGGTCATACACACAGCAGTGAAATGGTTAAGCCCCCTCCCCCTGCACACACACACACACACACACACACAGACAGCCAGCCAGCCAGCCAAAGGCTCAGAGTGGCCATATTCAAACAAAAATATCTGAGTTTCTGTGGGTCCTAGCTAATAAGTGTCAATTAGAAAGTTGTCCGGCTCGAGGAGTACAATATACATACCAATTTTTGTAACTCTAGTTAAAACTAACCACCCCACTTTTGTCAAAAGGTGGCGCTACTGAGCCCTCACCACGCCCGTTTCTGCAACTTTGCACATGTCTACTGGCTAATAAATGTGATGTGTCTGTCGAGTTTCATGCAATTTGAAGCATGCTAAGGGTCTCAAAAGCATCCTAAAAGCATCCTAAAAGAAGGGTAAAGTTTGATGCGTCGCCACGGCAACAGTTTCAAAGATATCAAGAATCCATTCACAGGTCTACATCTGCCGTATGTTTACATTATACATATGAAGTTTGAAGCAAATCGGGTAAAAATAAAAGGGTGATATCTAAGCATTTTGAAAGTGACACACTTCCTGCTGCCAGTTGGTGGCGCTATAACTTTGACTCACAATAGTCACATCCATGTGATCGTCCTCTTACAGCGAACACACTGCTGAAGTTTCATCAAGATCAGTTAATGTATGCTGAAGTTATAACACACTTCCTGTTTCACGTTTCTCGCCATGATTTCGTTTCCTCGCCACGGACAAACCGTTCGAGATATAAAAAATCCCCTCGCAAACTTTCATCCTCAATGTCTTGACTTCACGCTGACCGAGTTTCGTCGAATGTGGATCAAAGCTCTAGGAGGAGTATTTGACATTCCATTGCGAGCGTTTTACAAACAAACCTCAATAGCCAAATTCCTGTTGGGCTGGGGTAAAAAGTAAGAGCGCGAGGTATAGATGAAACGATGAGATCAACGTGTGTACCGAGTTTCATATTATTACATACAAGCGTGTTTGAGTTATGGACCAAGTGTTCGGACCCTGTTCCAGGGGGCGCTGACGAGCTGCCCTGCCACGCCCGGGTACCATCTTCAGCCCGGCTCTGATGGCCGCGGGTTCTGACCCGTGTGCAAAGTTTCAAGAGTTTTCGAGCACGTTAAGGGCCCCAAAAGTGCCCAAAAGGTAGTAAAATAATAATTATTATAATAATAATAGTGAAGAAAAATAATCCCAAGGAAAACAATAGGGCCTTCGCCCTTTCAGGGCTTGGGCCCTAATAATCCTTAGGAAAACAATAGGGCCTTCGCCCTTTCAGGGCTTGGGCCCTAATTATTGTCCTTAGTGTAGACGGGCATTTATTGTACAGCCTACTAAAATAAATTACAGTATATCAACCTCAATCAAAAAGCCTGAGAAGCCAAATATAAATATAATTTTTTAAAGACTTTCGTTTATCTTCTGAACACTAAGATTAAGATATTTTTTTATTAAATCTGAGAGTTGGATAACTACCTCCATAGGCTTCTAAGGGATTGAAACTTGCCGGCCCAGAAAAGTTATATTCCATGTGACTACAGTGGCTCTATAAGTTTATCAAGCAACGAGAATACTTTTTGTGCAGAAATAAAAACAAAAATAACGACTTTTTTTCAACTATTCCTTTTCTTCCTTCTGGGCCTGAGACGAGAGTTCAAGAGATTTCCACGACGCATGCGCGAGAACTGCGCAAGAATTAGTAGAATAAGAATGCAGTTCTTGCGCATGTTCTTGCGCATATAAAAAATTATAGTCGAGCCACTGTAGTCACATGGAATATTTAAACATTTTCTTCGATGGCTTTCTGGGCCGGCAAGTTTCGATTCCTTAGCCTGCTGAAAGCAATTAGAGTTTGCAAAAAACAGAAGTTATTTTACAAAAATCATCACATTGCAACAAAGTGGGAGAGCATGCACTATCGTCCGATCACCTCTGAGGAGAATGGATTTGGAGATGGAAAATGATATAGCAAAATTAAAACCATATCTGTTAGTATTAGTATACTTTTTATTACCCTGTAATGATTATTTTTATTATACCCTGTATGATAATCTCCTCCCCTGCACCATCCATTATCTTCCAGGTTTCATCTCCATCTCTGTACATCTCTTTTGGTGGAATTGTTTGTGAAAATGTACATTCATGTCTACTAATGCTGAACGTGTTTTTATCCAATGAGGGTGAGCAGGGGACAGGATGTAGGGGGACGAATTACGCTAGCACCGATGAGCAGACAGTGTCCATCAATGTATCAAAGAAAACAGCAAATATAAATTTAAAGAAATTAAGTTACTTGTCAGATTTTCCTGAACCATATTTTTTTTTTTAAATAAGCCCAAAGAAGTGTGACTTACCAAAAAAGAAGCCTAAAGTCGTGTTTTAAGTGGAATTAGCAACTCTGGTAACGGCTTATTGAAAAAAAATACAAAATGCAGGGCGGTGACTTGGTTCTATCCACTGGTTATTGTTTGGATTTTGAGATGTTGGCGGTGCACTCAAAATGGAGACAGATGAACCTGAGTTTGGGTTTAAGCATGATTGAAGAAGTCTGTCATACTTCACCATAGAAAGGTCTGTTGTTTTCACCAGAAGATCAAGTTATGACATTCTGATGGGTAAAATTACAAAAAAAAAAAAATAAAAAAAAATGCTTGGACGTTCACAATAGGATTTATAACATGATTTTGAAAAATACATTTCCATAAAAAAGGAGAAAAGCTGGCACACCACAGCTCTAAACATATTAGGCTAATTTATGTTCTAACCACAGATGACATTTCGAGCCTAACAACTTTTTGTTTTTAGGCTTCAAATTGTTATCTGTGGTGAGAACATATTTATTTATTTTTTGGAGCTGTGGTGTCTTTTGCAACTTTTGTGGTCATTAGCCTAGGCTAAGTTTTTTTTTTTTTCTTTGTGTTGAAACTTTGTAAAAAATAAATTTCCATAACATTTTTATTTCATGACAACCTATTTTTTTTATTTATTGTATTATTTTATTATAACACAATATTAGCCAACGTGTTTGTTTAAATATTTTGCATACAATATTAAGGAGATTAGCTCTATGAAAAGAAAGCTACTAGACTCCCATCTGCATAAAACTCCCCCGTCAGATGAACGAGTAA
Source organism: Pimephales promelas (assembly GCF_988280905.1). Classification (NCBI taxonomy): domain Eukaryota; kingdom Metazoa; phylum Chordata; class Actinopteri; order Cypriniformes; family Leuciscidae; genus Pimephales; species Pimephales promelas. The sequence goes on from NC_142769.1 coordinate 26,034,582, forward strand.
CGTTTGAAAGCGAAAATTTGAAAATTTGCTCATTCTCATTTACTTAATTCAACAAAGAATCATAAACTTTTCAGAACAAACATATTAAAAGACTAGTGAAGACAATAGCTAGGCCTGAAATTGAAGAATAATCATTGAAAAACGGATCGATAATAAAAATAAACTCAAATCAGAAGAATAAAAGATTTATGTAGGAGAAGTGAGTGTCTGCATCCAGCTGAAAAACAAAACAAACAAACAAACAAACAAACAAACAGACAATAACATATAACCGCTAATAGAAATCCACAAAACAATGCAATTATGATTTAGGCTACACTATCATGGGTGGATAACGAAAGGTCTAAAAGCGTACCACTTCACCGAGCAGCAGTAGTCCTTTTCGGGAGGAGATGAATTCTTTACTGGGGAGAAGAGAATGAATTACGGTCTGTCGTGACCGGTTACTATCCGACGCCTCGATGTCCCCCATCACGCTGACGAAACTCTTCTGTTCCCGAATAAAGTTCACAGTAGTGATGCGTCCCACTATCTGCTATGAGACTCTTCGCAAATCGGCATAACTTTCCACAGAGTGGAAACGGAAATAATGACTGCGGAAACGAACACACGAAAGAGCAGCATCTGCATTCCCGAAATCTGGACTGGAGACCGTTAATAAGGGAACATAAAATGGGCGAAACATCTCTCTCACATCACAGGAGTCTCCAAGTTGCAACTCTAAAGATATTATGTGCAACAGCTGCACATTTCAGACTGAACAGTTAACATCCAATAGTAGCCCGCAGCTAGTAAAAGCATTTGATACATTTGATACTTCTAAACTGACTAACACGTTGTCGACCATCTGATAACTCTAAATTGTAGACATGCATTTTCTGTAGGCTAAAGCTGTTTTGAAACAATGTAGGTCTATTGTGAAACGCTCTACAAATACAGAAAATTACAGATAATAAAGTAATAATGAAAATTACAGATAATAAAGTTTTCAGAATGTTTTAAGAAGTCTTTAATGAAAAATGTATTTGAGGTAATGTGTTATAAGTCATAAATCAATGCAACCACTGAATGTAATTAACCTATTTTTTTAACATACCAACATGGTTAAATATATAATGTAGGCTATGTTTTATATACAACATAGGCTACCTGTTTTTAAATTGAACATGGTTTGAAGAGATAGTTCTAGATCACCCTATATTTGCATAATAATTCTGGTTAACAAACTTTCAAAAAAAAAAAAAAGTAAAATTTTACTTGTGGAATAAGGAACTTAAATCAATCAGGGTTATTTGAAACAATAACACGATCCTCAATATGATCCACATTTATTTGAGTGGTGATACAGTAGGTTTCCCTTAGGTTTAACATCATAACATCAAGTATTTTACAATCTTATTTTGGTGGAAATGGTCCATTCACAAAATGAGAGAGCTGGTCATGCAGAGCTTTAATTTCCCCCTGTTTGGGCCTCTGTGGTGGTTCTTGGCTTGTTGAATGTGATTTTTTTTAAAAGTATACAGCCATCCACCGACAAAAAGGCTGCAGCCACAAAGCCCACAATCTGTCAACCAAAAGACTTTGTAGTGAGAAACTTGTTGGGTCATTCACAATGAGTAGAGATGCATACATGTGAAAATAAAATGTCAGTTAGATTTAATAAAGCCTACACTATCACTGAAAATATAAAGAGAGAGTTCCATGAAGTGAGGATGTGTGAATTCTCACCCCTCCGCTCAGTGTGCCCTTCACTGTGTACGTAGAAACTGCTACCAGGCTAAGAATACACATCAGTGTAGCTGCAAAGAATGAGTTGAACACATCCTGTGGAGCAAAAGTGCATTACCAATAATTGTGTTTAACAACTGCAGTTGCAGATATATTCACATTAATTCAATCGAGTGCATGCATGCTCTTACAATAAGGGGCCAGAAGAAGAAAGTGAACATCTTGTTGAGTTTCAGTAGGTAGAGCAGAAGAAATCCAAATGTGATGATAAACTCCATGCATGTTGCTGCAATGTAGGGCGGCCTAGAAGCCACTGCATAACACACAAAAGCCACAAAAACACACACCTGCCAAGACAGTAATACTCAAGAGTGGTTCGAGGAATTTCAACAAGACATTTAGATGGTAAGTAAAATGGTTTCAGACTATATATGTTGTATTATTGGAATGTAATGTGATTTTGTGAATAATGTTTTTACATTGTGTCAAATCATCTGTGCGAACCTTGTTTTTTGTTGTTGTTTTAAGCAGGTTTACATTGTTTCCCTGTTGAATTCAAAGTATCAAGTCTGTTCCTTGTACTATAAACAAGTCAGTGATTGTCTGAGCATTTGCCCTTCCCAAGAAGTATTTTAAAAAGTGTGTAGTAAACTACCATGTTAAATTTTCACAAATGTCTCACCATTTCTGCTATTTTCAGAAGACCTTTTGTGGACTTCAAAAAGGCCAAATCAACTTCCATTGTGGCTTCCATCTTTGTTTGTATGTTTTATTTCGTTGAGTTGTTCTCAAAACACAGCTTGACACTTGACAGACTTATAACGCTATCATTACTTCCTGATTGAATGCTTCCTCTTAGTTTCAGGAAATGACTAATTTCACATCTTTCCTTTTAAATGCACTCAACTGTTTTCCATCAGTATAACGGATTCTCTGAATTTAGACTTGTTCAGATCTTATCAGATCTTTCTGTGTGGTGATAATATTCCTGGATGCATTGAAAATCATGTAAAGTGAATGCTAAAAGTGATAAACACTCTTCAGCATTTATATTGCAGCTGGTCTATGATCCAGCCTCTAGCCCTCAAGCGTCCTTCGTATAGTAGCCCTTAATTGGTCCTTCAATTTCTCTCAGGTGTGTCATGTCATGACATTATCTTTGATCAAATAAAAACAATTTATGCACTTTTTTGTGATTTTTGGGATATTTTTGATTTTATTTATCTCTAAATGTACAGTATTTTATAGTAAAATATGTTTATTTTATATTTAATATTTATTTTACTAGATGCTGTACTCACTGGCTGCATATAGGCTGAAATCTATAAACCATTATTTTAACAAACTTAACCATGTATATGTTTACTTCAAATTGTAGAATTATTTAACCCTTGACCATTGTTCAAATTCACTACTACTTTCGTTATGTTTGTGGCTGAAAACAGCCACTACTTTAAAATGCTGTAAAAACGTATCAGATGTTATATCTCAGTCCTGATCAAAATTTCTAAATGTTTAAAAAACATATTTTAATTTCCAAATTCATAATTGATGTCACTGATTTAGGGAAAAGCACACACAAAATGACTTATTTTCAATATAAAATATGATTGTGGACTGGATTTTTTTTAAGGCCTAAAAAAAAAAAAAGTTTGGTTCCGGTTGGTTGTCAGTTGAGGTCATGGGTCGGTAGGGATTTTTTTTTTTTTTTTTTTTTTTTCAGTGGCAGCAAGGGATGGGTAGGAAATTATTCAGGGCTCGACATTAAAGGGATAGTCAAACCTAAAAATATCAAAATTGAAACTACTGTGGAAACAAAGACACCTACATCTTGAGTTAAGCTAAAACATATCAAAAATTAATTTCAAAGTGAACTATCCCCTTAAGCATTTTCACGTGCTTGTCCTCCGGACAAGTAAGTAAATCTGTCAATCACTTGTCCGAGTAAAAAAGTTGCTTGTCCGGATTTTTAAAATGTATTTATTTTTTATTCTGAAGCAATATTCTCATCAGTGTTCAATCAGCTTTGATATTTTAAAAGGCAAATTGTAATATCTGCACCTGTAAGGGCATCCCCTCCACCAATATTATTAAATGCCCTATAGTGTCTTTTTATTCTAAATCAGGGGTCACCAAACTTTTTTCTCTGGGGGCCACATTATTGTTCCTGACTGTGATGGGGGGCCGGGCTATATAAAATAGAATTGTGTGACCAAGACCAAACTGACCACCAGCAGGCCTCATAGTAGAGATTACTAGCCTGGCACAGCCATATTTGTTTATCATTAATAGTTGTTTGCAAAAGTAGTAATCGAGTCTTCACACTTTGTTTTAATTTGAAATACCACAGATTTTCCATTTATTTATTTTCGAATACAAATAACATCAAACCTGTCAAGGTAAGAAACATCTGCCTAGTTGAGGTGAGTGGCACTGGTAAGGATGAATGAAAAATTATAAATTATAGGTAGGCCTGTTACTATTTATAATAATTGTGTACAGCACTTAATAAAGGTCAAATAAATAGGCCTATAAAATAAATAAATAAACATTGAAATTATAACAACAACATGAGTAATAGAACTAGTCAGCTCTTATGCCTATCCAGGTGAGCATGCTCAATAAACAACAAAATACCAAATGCAGACATGTTATTATTTTCCAAAAAGCAATTTAAAAAAATAGGCCATGACGACTTTTGGGGATTGCCGGTTCAAGTAGTGGGGGGCAGAGGGGTTGGGGGGCCAGTCAAAGGGGTGTGGCGGGCCTGATTCGGCCCGCGGGCCTTAGTTTGGTGACCCATGTTCTAAATAATTGAATTTATTGATCAAATTTAGGAATTTAAAATGAAAGATGAAGCATACTGTTACCCTAGGTAGGGCTGATGAAATTAAATCATTTACACTGAAAAATTACAATTTCATTAAATAATGTTATGAAATTGATTTAAATGTGCAAATAAGAAATATTGGAAAGAATTAGGCTACTTATAAACATAACACTAAACTGCCAATAGGTGGCGGCAGGCGGCCGTATAAATGAGTGAGTTATTGATTCATTAATTCAAACGATTCGTTCAAACGGTTGATTCATTCAAGATTGAGACGGATGTTGATGTTTATGAATGGGTCATTGAATCCTTGACTCAACCGATTCGTTCAAAATGCTGAATCATTCAGTAATGAAAACAGGATGAGTTCCTGTGAGATGCGTCGTGGTTCTGCTGTGACTTTTCTTTGGAACTATTTTCGCTGCTGAAATGGAACCAAAACACCCAATATTGCTTATAAACAGTAAGTGACTTATAATCTTAACTGTTTATTGAACTGTTTTGGGAAATCAATGTCACTTTTTCAATCGTGATGGTATTCAGGAAAAATAATTGAGGCTGCTTAGTGCTTAACATATGTTAAAATATAAAAACTCCACATTTAGATTTTTTATAGGCAGAATATGTTGTTAACTGTGTGTGTGTGCTCCGCTCATGTGTGTAGATTTCTCTGCGCGAGCGTCAACAGCGCAACCTTACCATCAGTAATACAGTAGGCCTGCTACATTTATTATCCACAATCGATCGCAACTTGCAATAAATGTAATAAAATAAGAATCATTCTCTCGGTTTAGTGATTCCCTAGTTATTTTTTTTGTTTGTTATTGATGTTCTAATCAGGCTACTTGTCCGTTGGGGCGAGTAAAATTCTCTTTTTACTTTCCATTTGTCCCGGAAAAGCGGACAAGTTAGACGGGCTCTAGAGATACGAACCGCGGCAGGTTAGAGTGTTTTGGATTGCATAAAATAATAAAAGAAACGAACAAATATATGGCGAAAGAAGTGCTAGACAGCAGAAGATGGGATTGGGATCATGATTGGATCATGATAGGATGATTTTTTAATAAAACTAGGCGGATGGAGGTATTAGTATGCGGTGTGTGCATGCCTATGAATGCATGTATTTATATGTGTGCGAATATGAATAAAAATATCCTAAATTACAAAAAAAGACTTGTATAATGTATTATAGTTCAGTTTGACGAACGATATCTGCCTCGTTTGTTAATAGATGACAAGATGCATCTTAGGACAAGATGCATCTTACATCGCGTGCTATAAAAAGACGGAGCTGTACAAAAACGTAAATTAATAGTTCGCCTCAGAGTTTTTTATTTGTGTATTTATTTAATTTTTATTATTTCTTCCCAAAGCTCATAAAATAATTTTGGGTCGCACATAAATTGACAGGGTCGGTCGGAAACCGGAAACAAACAATTTTTTTTTTTACGCCTAATCTTTTATCAGTCTTGGACATGTCAAAGATTAGAAACAACATTGGTTTTTATGCATTGTTAGTTTTAGCATCAGATTTTAACTTTTTCTCCCTCATTTACTGTTTGTGGCTGTTTTTACCCCGTTGACTGCCATTATAACCACATTGTTTCATTGCAAAACCATGACACCAAATAATCATGCATTTTTGATTGTTGGTGGGCTTTCCCTGTTGGGAAGTTGATACTGTTTTACTGTTGATAACCAGGTGGCACCATTAACCCTTTAGATAGGCCTGTAGCATATTCAAGTGTGTGTGTGTGTGTGTGTGTGTGTGTGTGTGAGAGAGAGAGAGAGAGAGAGAGAGAGAGAGAGAGAGAGAGAGAGAGAGAGAGAGAGATTGATGCGTCTGAGAAAATCAAAATATGCACCTCAGCTCTCAGAAGAACTACATGGAGTAAACAAAAACAAAGTAAGTGTATTTAAATGTATATATATATATATGAAGAGTTCAGATGCAAAAGCCTCTAAATGCCATTTGAAATTTTCTTCTTTAATGATGATTTTTATCAAACTTGTATATTTAAGTTCAGTAATTTCACTTAATTAACAATTAATAGGTAATTATCATTGCCATTTAAGTGAAATTACTGAACTTAAATATACAAGTTTGATAAAAATCGTCATTAAAGAAGAAAATTTCAAATGGCATTTAGAGGCTTTTGCATCTGAACTCTTCAGATTTAAAAAAAGAAAAACCCTTAGGGGTTTCACTTAGACATCATTGTGATTCTACTGGTCAGTGATTCTGGCTGATATCTATATACTTGGTGACATATTAATGTGAATCAAAATACAACTGTCAACTTGTTTTACTCTTTTATTTAAGCAGCCACACATTATTTTACAGACAATTTCAATTCAATTATATTGTGACAGACAAACAATATGAAGCAAACGCTTCAATACGTTTCAATATGCTACTGTGCACTACTAAATCCAAGTGCTGCGGGGATGGCTTATTTTTCTAGGCCAAAACCTGCAAGAAAACTATTGCAGACTAACCAGGGTGTAGTCAGTTTATCACCCGAGGTTAGCTTTTTATTTCTGGAGGTTGTATAGGCTTCAAAATTCATAAAAGTTGTTCATTTGTGAAAGTTATCTCGGTGGACAAAACATGAAAGTATCAAACTTTTGTTGATCACAAAGCTTATTTTTGCAATAATTCAAAAGCCTGTGGACAAATCATATTGGGTTTTTGTCGAGGTAACCAGTTTGATACTAACTTCTGGGTTGGCCTACAAAAATATCACTGCAGCACAAATAATAATAATAATTTGGTTTCAAATTAGTTTTGTAATTTGGATTTCTGAGATAGCAGCATGTTCTGATAAGGAACAAGGTAATAAACAGGCTTCCTGGAGTGAACTAACTATAACAAAGGCAAGAGAAAGGTTTCTTACAGTATAAGCTCTATCTCAACATTTCAACTACAGTCTGTAGGCAATTAAAGTATATAATATTATTTGTATTAATAAAAAAGGCTTATTTTGTAATAATGACATAATTTGTGAAAGTTTTACAACTGAGACTTTTATTTTGACATGTTTTGGTTGCTCATTAATGTTGCACGTAACACTGCAAGTTTTGCGCATCATCTCATCACACTTGCTTATTTGGCTATGTAACTACTAAACGTCGATTAAACTACCGAGATGATTGTTAACTCGTTAAAAACGTTTTGCCGTGTTGTCTTACCTTTGTGCTCACACAAATCTCTGTCGACAAATGTACTTATCCGCCAAACACCTGTTCTGGGAAAGCATTTCCTCGGACATCCGCGCAACAGCAGCACGTCTCTCAGTGACAGTAAGTCCTGCGCCAACTTCCGTTCTACGCAATATAACGGCGACCACAACTCTCATTCTTATCTGTTTTCGTAACATTTTTAGTTCTGTTCATATTTTATTCAAATCTTTACTAGCCGAGCTACATTATGCACAAGCAGCTTTGCATTAACATTAGGCTACTGACATAAGCTTAAGCTTGTTGCCTTGTAGCTTACACCCCTCGAACCTTTGACTGATGCCATGATATTGATCTAACCCTGAATCCGAGAAGACATTCATTATGTTGTCTTTTTCTGAAGGAAAACTGTCAAGAAACGGAGAGAAGAGGAAATCAGTGGTAAGTTACGACTGATCAATAGATCCTCTTCTCTGAAAGAGGGTCACTTACACGGCTGATTAACACAGTGAACATAATATCGCTAAAGATTGGTAAGTTGTTTTGAAATTTGCATCCACTTTTTTTCAGATTTGGTTAGAGGGAAATATTGCGAGTGGAAAGACAACATGTTTGGAGTACTTCAGCAAAACCAGTGACGTTGAGGTAATACAGTAAATGTATAACACTTCTCACAGAACCTGTAATCTCTCTCCCTCTATTCTTGATATTAATTTATTTAATAGAAATTTTTAAAAAAGTCTTCTGTTTCAGGTGCTGACAGAGCCTGTGTCTAAATGGAGAAATGTGCAGGGTTGCAATCCATTGGTAGGGATCCAGTAGCACTTTACTGTGGGTGTAATGACCTTTGTTGTTCTCCCTATCTTTACACAGCTGAGTTAAGCCTGCTCAAAAGATGTAAAGAAAAGGTGTAACGATGCAATGCAGCATAAAAATTATGCCTGCTCCAACCCACCTAAGCCCCTTCTATACCAATATGCAGGTAAAATTGTTGTGTAAATGCATTTATGCCACCTCTGAGCAGCGTAATTGTCACTTCAGAGACACTTCTGTGCCACCTTTGCACTATAAATTTGGCACAATTGTAGGCTATAACCTATTTTATTGCATTAAGGCATGTTTACAGTGAAGTTAAACCTGCTTTGTGCATGCTCAAAATTCTGTGTAAAGATACTATGCATACCATTCCACCTCACAGCCGCCCCACATCTGATCCTCCTCAGCCCCTAGTATCAAATCATACATTTGTAAGTGATGTGTAAATGACACCCATGGACAGCATTAAACAGTCTGTACTTAAATGCCACCTCAGAAGTGCCACTGCACCAGCTTTGCAGTGTAAATGTGTTATTATTAGACTTAATTATTTTAATGCATTTTTTCACAAATGAGTTAAGGCTACTCTGTGCCTGCTTTGAATTCCATTGCCACATAAAAGCCAGACAAAATTATGCTTGCTCTGACCCACCTCAGACCCTGGTTTAAAGGTATATGGATACAATTCCAGCATTAAAACAGTCTTTGTAAAGACATTTAAATGTCTTGGAGGCTGTTTTATTAAAGTTTTGCTGTGTAAATTTGGCATTATAAATGTATTGTATTCTGTCACAGGGATTGATGTACCAGGACCCAACCAGATGGGGGCTCACCCTTCAGACATATGTGCAACTCACAATGCTAGATCGCCATGTGAAACCAATGGCATGTATAAGTCCTCTTTCACATCCCTACAGTCAGTTTTGTTCAGTTGCTTTACATGTAGCTGTTTCTGTTCTGCAATACCGAAATGAATCACCCCCTTCTGTGTGAATAGAGGAAATGGAATGCTAATCATTCATGACCTGTTGTTTTTCTTTCTATCATCACAGTCACTGCCAATCAGAATGCTGGAAAGATCTATTTACAGCGCTAAGTACATTTTTGTGGAAAATCTTTTTAAAAGGTAGATTTGATCAGGAATCTGAAATAACATTATGTCAACTATGTATTATCAACATTAAATGTGTAGCTGTTATCGTTAAATAAAACCGCATTGTTTGGTTGACAGTGGAAAGATGCCTGAGGTGGACTTTGCTGTTTTAAGTGAATGGTTTGAGTGGATCATAAAGAACATTGCTATTCCTGTGGACCTTATTGGTATGGAAAAATGTCTGTATTGCACTGCATGTTGCTTGTTAGATGTGGATAAATTATTATTATTTTAAAATTGTTATTTTGTATATGTTACTAATGCATGTGTGTTGACACATATTTTTACTCAGTTTACCTGCAGACCTCTCCACAGACCTGCTACGAGAGACTAAAGCAGAGGTGCAGAGAGGAAGAAAAGGTTATTCCCCTGGTGAGTGGTTGTTCAGCTGTAATTCAAATATTGTGTGCATGCAATCTGAAACAAAAAGCAAAGTTGAGTCTCATCTACTACTGAAAATGAATGACTTCACGTTTCATGTTTTCAGAAGGATAGATTACTAATATTACACATTTTATCATATATTTTGAGAGATACTTTCATTGATTTGCACACTTTAGGAATACCTAGAATCCATCCATAACCTGTACGAAGACTGGTTGATTCATCAGAAGTCATTTGAAGTTCCTGCTCCAGTTCTTGTGAGTTTCTGTCAATATGTGTTGGTTAAAAAGCTTTACTTACATTGTGACATACTGTATAATCACCTGTTGACGAGCTGAAGTCATGAATAATGTTCCATGCAATATGTATTGAAGTGAATATGTATATATATTTTCTTTTCACATTGGTGGGCAGGTGATCCCAGCAGATCATGATCTTAAGAAGATGCTGCATAAGTATGAGGAGAACAGAGAGAAGATACTAATGGTGCATTGATCTTGAGTAAAGGATCTCATAGAATGATGGTTTTATTAGTTTACAAATTTCTTCAGCTCTCTAAGAGACAGATGAAGCCGGCACTTTGTGAAAACATTCATCCTGCAATGGAAGTTGATTTAGGAGATCACAGTAGGGTTTGTAAATTAATTTATATTGGTGTTTTATTTGAATACTGCTCTTTTTATGGTTATTCAGAGTATTTGCATTTGTAGTCCTTGTAAACCTGGTTTAAGCATTTAACTGAATATAAAGTCATTCAATTGTTTAATTTTATAGAATCATTCCATATGATCTGAAACTACTGCACTTGTAAACATTTTCATTGGTTCTTTTGTTACGTCAGTAGACATTTTAAATTCAGAATGGCAATTCAAGGGCATGTTACTTGTATTCTATGTGATTTGGTTCTGCATTTTACATTTACATCATCATACTCAGGTCTAATGAAAGATCCATTTCTTTTATTTTCATGTTCATTCTGCCATCTGCAGATACCATCACTAAACAAGTACAGTCAGATCCTGATGGTAATTGTATGTTACTTAAGGTGTTACGGAGACCAATGTATTTTAAACTGCACAAGACATTGTTTTAAATAAACAACATGAAACATCATTTTGAAAATATTATTACATTTCAAATCTAGTCACATAATTGTATGGCATGTTCCACTGAAGCCTCAGTAGTACTGTAAGATTAATACACAAAATGCAGTATAAGAGTAACCAGAACACCATATTTTTTACATTTATATTAACCTACATGAATCCAATGTTAAACAGTCCTGCAGAACAAGTGTTCTTCCATTAAGACATGTAGGTGCACATTTAGCGGTTTCTTTACATTTAGTAAGGCACAGTATAAATCAAGCTCTAAGAATCATTTTGACCCAAGCAAGCTCCCAGGCAACATTTCATGATGGGGCCAATGTAGGCGTGATATGGGTTTGTCTGTGACTTCCTATTCTTTCCTATCTGAAATGGCACCAGTATAGGTTAATTCAGGTAGGGCCAACATGGACAAACCATGAAATGTTAGCTGGGTTCATGAAAATGATAGCAGCAAGAAACCTTCCTTCATTTTAAAAAGCTAAGATAAAAGGTATGGCACAGACATTCTTCCTGTTACCTTTGGAAATTGTAAGATACCAAAGCTAATCTGAAATTATGGCTTCATTAACGAGAAAATTGGTTTCAATAAAAATGCTTCATACATCATTACTAGCACAAAGGTATTATTTTAGTCACTGCTAGCATACTTCAAAATATCTGGTATGGATGAGAAAAAAAACCATGAATACTTTGTGTCTCTAAACCATCACATATGTTTGGTCTAGCTCGTCTTCTGGTTGTTGAGATATGGGACTCTTGAGTGCGCCTGCGCCCTCATTGGCAGTCTGACTGTGGTCAGTTGGTGGTCCAAACACTGTTGTACATTCATTCAGTGCGCTAGGGATGTAGATTGACTGAGGAGGCTCTTTAATAGTGCCATCCTGTGTAAGAACGGCATCAGATCCAGCACAGCTCCCGCAACCTGCAATGTTGCAGACAGGCTCCTGGGATGGGCTGCACAAGATGGGCAGGCTCAGGCCATCTGAGTGTTTTGTTGGTGGGGTTGTGATGACATCTTTATGTCCACTAGATGGCTGGGTCTGTGCGGTCTCCTCTATGGGGTATTTAAGGGGTTCATCTGCAGTGAGGTCCTTCATGTGCATTTTCCCCATTTGCTCAGTGAGGTCAAGTAAGCAGTCTTCTGTTGAGCCTTCACGGTTGCGTCCTTGCAGCAGTGTCTCGACCTGAAGCTGTCTTGAAGTTGACTTGAAGTTGTCGTCTAAGGCCTGGGCTTCTACAAGTGGATTTGGGATGTGTTGCTTTCTATGACCTGGGGTGGCCTCATTGTGTATGGCTATAGACTGGGGTCCACTCATGTCAGTACTGACCTCATGGAACAGGGCTGCATTGTGACCCCTGCATCCAGCCTTCTCCTGGGCCTTGAGAGGCTGCATCATTCTTTGAGACTTTGGGAAAATAGGCTTTTGTCGGATAGCCAGGTCTGGGTAGCTCTCCCGCATCTCCAGGATAGACTTATCATCAGTCATGAATGAGCTGGGTGGTCTTTCTACATCAGATATAGTACTGTTAAGAGACTTGTTGACTTCCTGATTATGAGGTTCATGACTTTTAAGTGACTCTTGTTGCTGTTGTTCCCCAGGGTTTACCAGTGAGCCGCCTTCAACATGTCCATCATCCTTAAAAACATCCTCATTTAGATTACAGATGTCATTGATAGGTTCTGAAACCTCTTCCCCAGCACTGAAGGTCAAAGGAGAAGCTCTCGATCGGAGGATGTCCAGACATTCTAAATGTGATCTCTGGTTCATGAGTTCGAGAAGATACTCGCACTCTAACTTGGCAAGGAAAAGGTCGAATCCCGTACTCTTGGCCTTTTCAGGGTCAAAATGATCAGACAGTATATACTCTGTGTCTGTTTCCACACAGTATCCGATACTCTGAAGAATACTCCTGGCAAAAGGCAATACTGGCTTGATGTAATAGACAAAGTTTCCTGTAAATTTCTGAAAGAACAGGGAAAAACAGAACCAATTAATGGAATTGGGAAAATATAGGAATATAGAATTTATAACATGTTTAGGCCTCTTTTCACTTCTAAGATAATTCAACCTTTTGTCCTGACTTTGTGATAAATGAATTAAACTCATGTTCTTTTGAGACTGAGAGCGTGTATACCAGTCTAAGAAATTTGGGATTTGAAATGTGAAAAACTGAATGTTTTCTTCATTTTTATACACAGAGAATTAAATAATAGAGAACTGTTGAGATATGTTATCAATTGTAAATTATATATAGAAAGATATAATAATATCAAAAAAGGGATCCTCACACCATCGGTGCTCGGGCCCTAATTATACAATAATACAATTATAGCATAAAATGTCTCAAGGTTTCATTTTAGAACATTTAAGGTGTATTCATCAGTTTGGGTTAGCAGGTCTGCCAGTCAACAGACCAGCCTGGGAGACAGCAAAACCATCTAATCGCCCCTCTAAAATCAGCCAGCAGGTTAGGAAATTATTAAAGAACAGCAAACCACCTGAGACTGGTTTAAGATGTTTTTATCATAATCAACTCTCAGAATATTGGCTATGGCAACATTTGGTACAATTCCCTTGGTTTCGTTTCACAGACAAGGCTTAAGCCCCAGACTAACATGCATGTAGGCCTATGAGCTGTTTTAACTGCAAGCAACTCATAGCTTTCCTTACCAAAGGAAAAGTAGGCTGTAGCTACCCCCAATCCTTCTAAAACCAGAAAACAGACTGACAAGGCTAGGCGACCAGAGAAGAACTGCAAACCATTTGTGGCTGTCTGTTATTGCCATCAGCTGGAAGAGAGAGAAAACAGACCCATCGATAAAACTTTTATTTACCTTTAATGTTTTAATCTCTTTCTTCCACGGAAACAAAAACAGGTTGACACAGAACATCTCCAGTAACTCGGCGGCTTTTCTAAAGTCGTGGACGTGTCTCTGGCAGTCTCTGTATTGTGCGTACTCATACAGAGTCTCGTAGAAGTCCAGCATGGTGTTGAATCTCTTCCGCGGCTCTTCCTCCGGTAACAGAAGCACGCGCCTGGCTTCATCTGTCACCTGTGTCTCTGAACACACTTTCACATCACCTTCACAACTAACTTTGTCGTAGTACTGTAAATACTTAACGAACACATCTTTCCGCGAAACCTGCGTTTGATCGTCAACGCTGTTGGTCATGTCTGTGATCAAGTTGATCAAGTTGTCTCCCGATGAGGAAGCGAAAGTAGTATGCAAATAAGGAGCGATGATGATGCATGCAGGTATCTACAACGACGCAAATACGGAAGAACTTAACCTATATTTTCTGATTCTAGTTTAATCACGGTCCGGGATACTTTAATAGCCACAATGTCCATGACCAATAAGCGAAACGGGGTACTGTATCGCAGGCATAGCGTGTTCGTCCTATTTTTTGTGTTCATCTCAGCCTTAACAGACACGTATAATATATTAAACATAAACTCAATTATACCAACTGCATTTTCCTATGTTTTGACCGAAAAACGGTTGATGATACACGGTACCTACATGTCACCATTATTGTTATTCTTTAGAATGTGGGAAACATTACTGACATCTAGTGCAGAAAATAAGTAATTATCATCATGACTTTTGTGTAAGAATGGCCAGAAGACGGCGATGTAATCATACAGTTGACGCTTATTCAAGTCAAAAACACTTTTTCAGGCATACGTCACAAAATACCTTGGTATATCTGGGGAAAATCCAGCTTTAAACGATATGGAACATTTTAAGTACTCTTGTGTAAAAAAAAAAAAAAAAAAAAAAACACTCTTGGTGTGTGGTAAACATTCAGTACAATATAAGATTGACAATATAAGGCCTGACCTGCTATGGTATTGCCACCTGATGATGGCGACCGTATTGTAAGCAGCAATAAAGGTAATACAGACAATGTAATGGAAATACAGACAATGAGTATGGGACATGAGCAAGAAATAAAGCAGGAGATCCTGTTTCCATGACTAATCTAGCCTACATGGGGAGATAAGTTTTAAATGATATATAATTGATAGTATATTGTGATTATATAATTAATTTTATATTATATTATATTATACTGTATATTGAAATATAAGTTGAAACCCGTTATTTTAAATTACATATTTAAAATTAAATTATATACATAAAATTATATATTTTACTTTTTACTGTAGGTATTTTAATCAAATAAATAGAGCCTTTCAAAAACATTTAAAAATCTTACCGACCCCAAACTTTCGGATAATAAATGAATTTGTTTGTAAAATGAACAACATAAATATACAGTTGCATACTCCCTTGACCTCCCTTGAGTCTTTTTTTTTTTTTTTTTTTTTGCTGAGAACAACATTTTATGAAAACAATTCTACAAAGCCATCATTTATATAAATATATTAATACACATTTGAGTGTTTCTGAGAATGTAAAATTGACGGAGAATGTAAAATTATTCAACCCCCAAAAGTAAAATTTGTGCAGAATCTTTTATTCTTTATAACCTCCAAATAAACACCGCCTGTAAGTGCTTAGAAGCTTCTGTCACATGATCTTTACTGTAATCTTGGCCCATTTCTCGCTTGAAAAAGTTTCCAGATCACTGATAATCTTTGGTTTTCACATTACCACGCTTTCTTCAAATCACACCAACTATTTTCAATGAGATGTCATTTTGAAAACTGTACAGGCCTTAAAAACATTATAGGCTACGACTGATCCCTGAACCAAACTTAAGTAGATCTAGATGGATACTTTAGGATGGCTGTTCTGCAGGAAAATCCATTGATTATCAAGCTTCAAGCTGTGCACCGAAAGCATGTCACTACATAAAGAGTTATTGGTGCTGGAGAATAATTAAAAGGAAAAATAATAATAATAATAACAACAACAGGAACTAAAGGGGGAAGAAGCTACTTGCATAATCTCACTTATCTGACCTAAAAATATTCAGTAACACTTTATTTTAAAATGACATAATTTGCAACACACAAGTCACATCTGCTTACCATAGAAATAATTGTAATGTAACAGCAAATGCTAGTTAATCACTTGCAAGTTGCAAATAACCTAAACCAAACCTTATCCCCAACCCTATACCGTAAGTGCATATAGTTAATTATTATACCTCTTGTACTTACACTGTAACTTCACCTTTTAACCAAACAATCATTAGGTGGTAAAATACTACACATTAATTACATAGAACAGTGCATGTTTAAAATCACTTGAATAAAATGTTTCAGATGTGTGTTTGACAGTGTGATAGAGTTGTGTGGCTTTGCATGGAAGAAATTAGCATTTTCTGGTATAGTTTAAAAGAAGAGGAGCTCTGGGACAATAGGCTAATTAAGGTGAGAGCAATGGCACAGGCCATCTGTTCAGGGCGCTTTCTGTGAGCCCACCATGCAAACAGGCAGGAGAGAGAGATGAATACATCAGTGCTAGCAAGAGGTAATGCATTATGAATGACAGTAGTCAATGAGCAAAATGGTTCAGGAAACATTCTGTCCATCTGGAAGCCTTTAGTTTAATCTGCACATTCTTCTCTGAAACTTGCCAGCGGTAACTGTGCACAACAAAATCTTACATTGCTGTCTAAACTGAATTTACTACACCCTAAAAATAATTCAATGGCTCTATAAATCACAATAATAAGTTACATTAATAAAATCTCCGATTGTTTGAGCTGGAAATACCAAAAAAATAAAAAATAAAAATTGCTCAAAAATCCAAGTTAATTTTGTCCTAATGGTAATCAATTATTTATTTTTTTTAACCAAAGAAAATTAGCATTTGAATAACAAATACTATTTTTTAAAATATATGTTTTGAGTTTCAGTCAAATTATTTGAGATTGAAGAAACTATACCATTTTGTTTAGGTTTTTTTTTTTTTTTACAGAATGTTATTCATTTTTACTTATTGTAACGGGTGTGTAGGGGGCAGAAGAAGACTCAAAGTCAAAAGGCTCCCAATCAGACAGTTTTCCTAATATAAATCACAGGTTCAAACAGGCAGGCAGGATAACACATACGTTGAATACAGCTAAACGCATATAACAACCGACAAGGACTAACTGAACTGAAATGAACTAAATACAGAGACTGATGGACATTGATTAGTGAAGACAGGTGAAACAGATGATTAACAAGAGAAACCAAGGTGGAGCAGGCCATAGACATATACACTAGACCTCACCTTGGGGTTCTAAGCATGCGTCAAAACCGCCACCATCTTGGAACAGGGGTCTTGTCATAGGAAGTAGCTAGGTAATGCTGCTATCTCTGCCTTTACGTCGAATTCATTGATGGTGGCGGACTTTTGTGCAGTGTATGATGTTCACGGATGATATCTGAACTAGGAAGAATGTTTTTGAAAAAAAAATATATATTTTTTTTCTTTCTGGAATTAATGATAAATACATGTCTGACCGTTGGAACAAACCAAAAAAAAAAAACAAGAAAAATCGCATTCATGATGATTTATGGTGATTTTATTTCCGTTAGACCTGTGTCTACTACATTGACGCTGATGCATTAAAGTGGAGGGGTTCCCCTGTTTCAAGATGGCGGCTCTATTGACGCATTCGTTCCAATGAACTGCCGTAGCCAAGGTGACGTCTAGTGTATATGTCTATGGGAGCAGGCAGTGCAGACGGCCAGGGTGGATCAGACGGAGGGAGGAGCCATGGTGGAGGTAGGCCTAGACGTGGGCGAAGCAGGTAGTTTAGGAGACCAGGGTGGAGCTGAAGAGCCGACTAGAAATGGCGATGCTGAGGGACTGAAGGGACATGGCGACGCCGCAGGCTCTGGTGACTGAAGTGCAGGCAGGGACACAGAAGGGCATGGTAGAGACAGAGGGAGTGAGGACCAAAGGGGAACTAAAGGCAATGAGGTGTCCAACTGAGCCGGGGGGACAAAAGGACGAGGTGAAGCCAGAGGAGTGCAGTCCAGAGTTGAGGGAAGGTGGATGAGTGACCAAAGTGAATCTGGGGGGATGAGGGAGCCTGGCGGAACTGGTGCACTGATGGGCCACGGTGGAGCAGAAGGAGGTAAGGTCCACGGGGATCGTGAATAGACTGATGGGCTGAGGCGGAGTACTGTTCATGGAGGTTGGAGGTGAAGACTGGGGATCCACCGAGCTGGCTGGCAAACCCATAGTGACTTCACCTTGCTGAAGGAGATTAGATGAGGGACTAAGGGACTGACAGGCAGAAGCAGAGGAGTAGAGTGGTGGCCGATGGAAGGATGTTCAGGGAGTCAGACGTGGAGTGGAGCTCAGCAGAGGTGAAGGCTCTGAGCTGGGGCGGGACCAGCGGTGAAGGCTCGGCAGCGCTGGACGGGACCAGTTGTGAAGGTTCGGCAGGGCTGGACGGGACCAGTTGTGAAGGCTCGGCAGGGCTGGACGGGACCAGCGGTGAAGGCCCTGTGATGGACCGGACCAGCGGTGAAGGCTCTGCAATCTTGGTTGGCAACAAGGGCTCAGCAAATTGTGGAGGGCAAGGTCAAGACTACCAAGAAGATCCGGCATGGCATGGTGATCAGGCATGACGTAACGATCTGTAAGGGCTGGCTGTGTCCCGGATCGAGGCCCGACACTCTCCAGACACCGGATGATGGTCGTTCTCCAGTCTAGTCAGGTGGTGTCTGGGAGGTCTATACGCTGGTTTAAAGTGGCCCCGATCCAGAACAAATACCTTGCTGGGCCAGTTGCAATGTCAGTTGAAAGTTGTAATGAAGTTACTGTCTACAGAGGGATCAGAAAGCTCTCAGATTTCATCAAAGATAGCTACACTTGTGTTCTGAAGATGAATAAAGGTCTTATGGGTTTGGAATAATATGAGGGTGAGTGGTTAATGAAAAAAAAAATCAGCATTTTTGGGCAAGCTGTCCCTTTAAGCCTATAGTGAATATTTTATGAGTAGTTGGATAATCTTCACGCAGAGCTGATAGCAGTGGCGTAGCCACGAGGGGGCCTGGGTGGGCCTAGGCCCCCTCATTTACATGTCCGGTCCCCTCAGATTTCTGATTGCTTAAAAAAAAAAAAAAAGTTGTTTTATTAGGATTGATAGATTGACCAATCAAAATGCTGCGCGGTAAAATGCGGCTTATTTTCAAACTTGATTTGTTTATATAACGTGTTGCGCGTAACGTACGCTGTCATTTTCATCTTTGCGTGAGAGTTAATATGCCGTGACAATGGCAGGCGCTCAAACTCAAAGTACAATATTACACTTTTTTTAAAAAGCACGGAAAGATCAACTTGATATATATATATAAATAATGTTGCCCCCTCAATTAAAGACGCCCCCCCCCCACAAAATTTATAAAATTCTGGCTACGCCCCTGGCTGATACATAACTAAAACAATTTCCTTCCACAAATTCATTCCGTTTTATTTTTTAACCACTAGAGAGGCAAAAGTTACATAGTGTATCTTTAAGTTTGTGTAAGTTTTTGTATATATTTACAAAATTGACAATTTCAAAATTCCCTCAGAAAGCATTCAGAGATGAACGTCTCGATACATAGAAGTCTGGTGTTTTTATTTATTCAGAGGATACAGTGGTAAAGGAATAAAGACTCAAAACATACATCGACATCTGCAGCTCTATGCAACAGCATTATCACTTTGGACAACTGACAAAAAACATTATGACAGAGAAATAACACACTTGAGATGTAGATTCATTAAATGTAAGTCAACATTTACAATGGGCTTTAATGCTAGGCTGCTATTCTGGTGTAAGAATCAATATCCATGTGGTCTAATGAAACTGGTGAAAAAGTTTAGTACACAAACATAAGCCATTTAAACGTGTTTTTCTGGAACATCAACTAAATAGTTGCAACTAAAATGCACAACCCCCTAAAACAGACAGAAAATATGCAACGAATGGGAAGTAGATCTTCATTAATAATAATTTGGCAATTTACCTTTTAATCGGACTTGTGTTGATTTTATCTTTATGCACACAGAATTGCTACAGTCTCGTGCTAACAAGTGTGACTTAAACTCGAGAGTTTACAGATACAGTATTAGTTTTACAGTGTGGTGCCAACAGCTAATACACCTCTACTCATTACATCATATAACATCTGGAGCAATTTTTAATGTAAGGTGTTGACCAATACAGCTCATGCCTTTACAGAGCTATATGACCCTAAAGAGACAAGCTCGGCAGTCAAAGTTCAAACTACAATAAATAAATAATATTGGGCCATTTAATATTCATTTCTGTTTGGAGCTGCTTTTCACGACACACAAAATGTATTCATGCACCAAATTCAATTGAATAAATCCCTACAGACGCTCTTTTCTATAAGAATATACTTTCGTGCGGTGAGGGGAGAGTGAGGGGAATTAGAGGTGAGGTATATCATGCAGTCATTTTATGGGCAACTTTTACACAACTTTTGCACGTGTGTGTGTGTGTGTGTGAAGGTAAGACAAAAAAAAAGTGAGTGGAAAAGTTTCTTCACTTTAGCATGTTAATCTAACAGTCATGGTGATTAATAGGCACATTGTATATAACATGCATGTGCGGGGAAGCCATTGTGTTACAGTAAATGAAGTGGGCAATGGGCAACAAAAACAGGAACAAATCTGATACATAATTATTTTGGAAGCACAGAGTGTGTCCAGCAGGAACTATCTTATGTTTCATTTCATATTGACATCAATGCTACAATGGCTTTGCTAATGAGCTACTTAGTTACCAGTCTCAGCTCTTCTGTTATAATGCACACAGCATCAATGCAGTTTAGGAGAACAATGTAAAATAGTTTTACACCCTTTGGCAAAGTGTCCCCTACAGCCCTTTCTAACTATAGTTTGTATTTGTCATATGCATTGACATCATACCTATCTATTTGCTTAATAAGATCTTCAGATGCATTTGAAAACTAACAGGAGGAGGAGACTTTAGGAAAACCATAGTCTCTGCAAAAATAAGGAAATATAAAGAAATCACAGTGATCTATTGACTAGCTGGAAAGCAGTAGTTCTCAACCTTTTTGACTGCAAGACCCTTCTTTGTCCACGACAATAATTCTTAATATGGCATGAAATGGAAGTTGCGGAAGTTTTTTCTTCCTTACTGTGATATATATCTGAGGGAAATGGCCTCTTGAACAAGAAAAAAGGGCAGAACTTGATTTTTGTCCATTGGGAAGGGAATGGATTGGATCGTTGTGTACTAAGAGACAGATTGTCCCGCTCTCGTCATCAGAGAAGAGATGTTGCTGCAAGAGGGATGGGAAGTTATTTTGATTAAAGATTAAGGGGGCACACAAAATAAAAGAAAATCAATTATAATAATGATGTGCATGGATAAATCACTTGTAATTAATAGAGAAATATTACATAAAAAATGAATTGTCAATTTTGATTTCATGGTGACTTTAAAAAATATATATATATATATAATGTCAGTTTAACGTTGTATATCAGTTTTTTTTCTGTAATTAATAAAATTTTAATATAAATAATTTTAGGACTTTCAGGTTGAGAACCACTGATATAGCAAATAAATTGGGTGTAGAAAAGTATGGATAAAAAGCATATCAATCTTCTGATGACATTCAGATTGCTTTAAAGGTATTTCTCATATTTGCTAGTTATTCTATGAAATGTACAAAATGTTATCTTAAAAAAAAACTTTACAGATTACGAAACGTAAATAGTTAAAACCAACCCTAAATTGGAAAAAACAAAAAGAAGAAAAAAGGTTGTAAGAGAGTCATGTGGAAATAGTCACTCATGCAGAAACACGCTCAAATTGTCACACTAAAAAGAAAGGTACATTTCTATTCCCACGTAAATTTCTCCAGGTGATGTTTATTAGGAGGCGTTCTGCTCTTTTTAAAGTCAGGCCATCCAAAATTAGCTGTGGTGTTTGTGAAGTTGAAATCATCTATAAGTCTGTCAGTAAGAGAAGACGCACGTTGACATATAATTACACCATAAGCAAAAGGTGAGGTGACGCACAAAAAAAGTGGTCGATAGCCCTGTGCTCTCATGGCGGCCCCCGCTTTGTCAGATAAAACAGGAGGTGCAGTGTCTGCGTCAGGTGAAGTGAGAGGTAATTGTGGGCTTCTGCAGGTGTCGGTTTCCTCAGCCACACAAAAGAGTCCCTCTCGAAGCTGGTTTGGTACAGGTGACGCATGAGTGTGCTAGAGAGGTCAGGATTACAGGATCCTGTGGGAAACGCCGTCCTGAGGACTGCTGTCCGCTGTAGTGTGTTTGAGCAGATCCAGGGGCATCAGTGGAAGGGGCTGGTTTTGTTCACACACTACTACTTCGTATGGGGGCGCTTCTTCAAAAGGTAAGGCTGACAAAGAGATGGAGGCGATTGGCTGGTGTCTGAAGTCCTGTAGTCTGGTTGGGTATTGGGAAGAGCTGCTCGCAGACACCCATGAAGCACCAGCGGGCAGATCCTCCGTCTCTCTGTGACAGTGTGCACGACACGGGTCTGTGAGGGAGTAGGGGGGTGGATCGTCCGTAGGAACGTATATTTGCGTCCCTTGTCCCACACATTCATCGTAACTGAAAGAAAAAGACCATTTTAATTAAACATGGTTATATACACATCTGATTTCAAAACCTTTCGACAACATTTCTATCAATATAATATCAAAGTTTGTTAAATATAGAAATATAGGAAAGTGTTAAAACTGTTGCACACTGTTTCTTTAGGGAACCACCAAATATGTACTGTAAACTTGGTAGAAATTCTAACCACTAGAGGGCAGGACATGTATTGGCCCAGGGATGTTCAAAAACTGTTTTGCCAAGAAGCCCTCAATATGTTGATCCCCTTGCTAATATATAATACATATAATCTGTATGGGGAAATATATAGTGTGATATTATAAAGACAACATGTTGTCTCCAGAATTAAAAAAAAAATGGCGTCATTTTTCAATCATAAACACACAAACATACTTAAAGTATTATATGAAAAATATTAAATATACATTTCAAATGCAGGTAAATGTAAGAAATCTTTCAAAAATATTGTTAATTAGGGCTGTCAACAGAACAAAAATATTGTGATTAATCTCATGATTTCTCATGATAGGTCAGGATTTTTTATTATTGATGACACACAAATAACATATTCAAACAATGACATGAAACTAAAATGATAAATTAACCCTTAAATGCATACCACGGTTCTTTAGTGAGCCGGGACGTCATTTACTACCCTTCCTTCTTTTTTTGTTCTTCAATCAATTCATTTAAACAATAAAACAAGAAAAAATACAATTATCTTTTTCCACATTAATTTTTGTAAAAAAAAAAAAATTTATATAGTCACTAATAACTGAGATGTGTAACAGTGTAAGTATATTTTTTCTGCACAACATTAATTGAATCTTTGATAACTGAATAAGTGCAGTTTACACAAGGGACTATTTCTGATACACAATGATGAAGATACGTTTAACTCACAGACAGAAAACAAAAGAATAGGAAGTATCATCAGCAAACCTTGAAATAACTCAGTGATTTACTGCAGAGCAAGTACACAATCAAATATTAGTGTCACTGTCACTTTGTGGTGAAGAAGCGGTCAGCGATGAAAATACTGGTTTCAAAGATGTTGAAAATGATAATTTTGAGAATATGTTTGAGATTGTGAATATGAGTCAGATATTGAATGTACTGGGAAATGAGCTCTGATGAGGACAGTGATGATGGTAAAACATCTAACCCGATCTCAGTCACGACCAAATCATATGAATTCGACGAATGATTAAAAACCTCACTCGTACGAATTAGTACGATTTTGCTAAATCGGACATATTTTACGAATTGGCCAATTCGTATGAATTCGTACGAATGACCTACCCCTTACCTCGCCCCTAAACCTACCCATCACGTGGGTTTAGACAAATCGTACAAGTGAGGTCGTACAAATTATTACGAATTAGACACTTTTTAATCATTTGTCGAATTCGTACGAATTGGTCGTGAGATAGCGTAGAAACATCTGCTCAAACTGAACACCGTCCAAGATCCAAAAGGTAAATAAAAATACTTTATTTTATTCTTCTGTAATTGTTACTCTAATATCAGGATTTTTATAATATCTTAACAAGTAGAGATTCATACAGATATAGATCTGGGTCGCTAAAGACCTGAATATTTAATAATGATTGGAGAAACATTCATGCATTTAAACAATTAAGAATTATTTCGCTGGGCGAATTTAATATTTAACACATAATCTATAAACGCTCTAGTACAATATTTTCTAAAAACCCCAGATCACTCCCTTCCAGCGTCTTGTGACTCTAGGCCTGTTTAAAAAATAACATAAACTTAAAATTTATATAATGTATTTAACAAAATTAATATAATACAAATTCACATAATAAAAGTAATATATAATAATACATGAATAAAAAAAATTAAAGTGTAGTTTAAGTTGAGAAAAAATGAAAGTGTAGCTGAGACATTTTATGCTTCACCACATGTCAGATTTATGACAGATTTTTACATAGAGAGCTCAAATTTTACTAATTTTACTTTCTCTTTGCAATACCCTGCTACACAGCAAACAAAGCTCAAGTGAAGCATATCAGATTCAAAGCCCGATGTTTCCATCCAGGAGAAAAGCAAACAAAAAGATAAAGAAGAGAGTGAAATGGCCTACTTGCTTGCTTGAGCTGTGTGTGTGTGTGATGTGAGCTACATTAACCAGGGTCATGGGCACTTCCAGTGGAAGTAATGCAGTCATCTGCCTCTGACCTCAGCAAGAGCCGATGACTGCTTGTTAGAAAGAGAAAGAGTTAGCAGCAGGGTAATTGGATCTCGGCATGGTTAACCATATCAGTCTGTCCGAGAGAGCGGAAATGGGATGCTAGAATTGGTTTTTAGGCTGCCACCCCAGGCTTACGAAAGGGTAGGCATTGTGGTAGGCACAAAGATCTCTCATTGATGCATCTTTTGTCTACACAAAAGATGTGCATTTTAAAAAAAGAAATTAATAGTTATTCAGCTAAGATGCATACAATTGATCAAAAATGAGAGTAACGACAATTATAATTTCACTCACAAACTACGTTTCCCATAACTCACTGCCCGGACTCATCAGCACTCATCTCATTCACCTGTTTCTCATTATCTTGTTTAGTTCACACCATAAATACCTGGTTTTCACATCCACTTATTGCGAAGTCTTGTTGTACTGTGTGTCTGCATTTCTGAGCGGTTTCCCGTGTTTGTTTTTCTGTTTTTGACTTTGGATTGTTCTTGGACTCTGATTATTGCTGCCTGCCCTGACCTCTGCCTGTTACTTGGATTCCCTTTGTTTATTCTGCATTGTCCTGTCTGCAAATTCTTGACCCTGTACAACTATTCTAAAATAAAGCTGCATTTGGATCTTCATCTCCACGTCTCGGAGCAGTTCATAACAATAGGTTTCTGGGAATTATTATTAGTAGTATTAAATTAAGATATTACAAAATGCAGTGAATCCAAACAGAAGGCAAGACCAATAATGCAAAATTTTGTGATACAACATTAAACAGTGGCCTTATTGATTTGTTATATTTGTTTTGATATATTTTATTATTTGTTTTTGTTGATAACTTAAACTGTTTGATGCATCTCTGGGTTTTTTGATCTCAGCCAACCAGAGATGCAGTGGCAAAACTCAAGAATGACCTTCCAGCATGACAGATGTTTTTCAGAGTTCATGTAGAAGCGTTTTGTGGTTTGATTACAATCCTGACAAGAGGAGAGAAAATACTTTCAGTGTTAGAAGAAGTATTTTGTAGAAGACACGCCAAAATAAATGTTATGTGCCAAAATTCAGGATTTTATTAAAGCAAATTAAAGAAATGACTATGAAAAAATCCAGATGCACTTCATGTCCCACCCTGACATCTGCAATTCCTGGGGACGGAGATAAAATAAAGTCTCATTACACAACAATGCCAAGGTTTAGTGGGATAAAAGTAAGTTTATTATTTCTAACATCTATCTTTAACAAAATTATGAACTAAAATTTAAAAAAAAATGACAACACCTGGGTATTATTCAATCTATATAGCTCATTACACCCCTTGTGGACTGAAACTGTAGAATTGCCCAATTAAGGGGGTGGATTCTGGAATCTGCTGCTGCTTCAATGTATACGTAATGATGAGTAATTATAATAAAGGTATTAATCGATATTTTTCTTTTTAAATATCAAATGAGTTGAATTACTTCTCTAGGCGTTTGAGATTTTACTTTGTATAGAAGTTACTAGTGTGATTACTAAAATGTTCATTTATTTTCTAATGTCTCTATTTGATATCTCAATAGGGATTTGTTTTGTGTTTGCGAAAGGTCTCCAAAGTGTTAAAACATAAAGGGGTCATTGAAGCCAATAGTTTAAGAGACCATTTCTTTGTTAAAGTCTTACTTCAGTTACACAAAAGTTTAGCTATCCTTGAGTGAAAGAAGGCATTAGCTTGATGTTTTGAGACGACTCTCCTGTTTATAGTTAGAGCCTGGTCAAATCCAACCTTGGAAAAGGAGTGTGTCGGTGTGTGTGTTAGTCTTCTTGGTTGCAGGTTAAGGAACCACTGCCATTATTGGAGATTGACTGAGTTGCTGTTCTGGACAAACTGGTGCGCAGCAACCCAAATCTGCGACCCGGAAGGTCATGACGTGCCTCTGAGTGTCAGATGCATAATCGATGGAGATATGCTTCTGTCTATCTGTATATGTGTGGAAAATTACTATGTTTCTCTATTTCTTAGACAATGACAATCAATTCAAGCTGTAAGCAATGACGTGGCTTAGACCTTGGAAATGGTATAACTGCTGTGATCTTTGTAACTGTAAGAAGGCGGCCTACAAACTTTTTTGAGAGTCTTGAAGCTGACTTCTGCTGATGAAACTGCAAACTATATTCAGTAAAACTTTTCTTTAATTTTTTTTTTATAATTCTGACTCCAGGTCTTCATTCTTCATATCTGGTTCTGGGTCTTTGACAGTAAAACCCTTACAAGAAACTCAAAAGACAAAGAACCTCTGAGAGAACCTCTTCAAAATAAACTCTTTTTACTTGCTCCTTTAATAGGTCCCAGTCATGCTTAGCCATTTTTCCCTGGTATCATTACCTCTTCCAGTTGAGCAGGTGGTGTGTTAATTAGCCCTCATCAACTTAATGAAGCTTGACGAAGGATGAGAGGGAGTAGATCTCAGAGTATATGGGGGACCCCTTAATACAGCTGCTACTGCTGATTTTAGATATATGATCAACAGTTGTAAAATCATCAGAAATGATTCATTTCCACCAATGGCAGCTTAATTCAACTGATGGTTCCATGAGAAATCCACAAGATTTCTGTAAATAAAACTAATTTCATATTTGCAAATGAACAGCCATAAAATATCTTTGTAGACATACTATATTACAATTGAAAATGTTTCAGCACATAGGTTTTAAAATGATATTTGTTCAGTTTTTAAACTTCAAGACTACAAAACATGGTCTAAAATGGCCCTAATAGTGAATGTGTAATTTATTTTTTTTGGCTGCAATTTATTTTACAGTACTAACAGTGTACTCACGAAACTGGGTAATCCAAAGTAACTACAGGTTAAGGTTAGGTTTGGGTGTAGGTTCAGGGTTAGTATCTATAGTTATTACCCAGTTATTGCAAGTTCTATAATAAGTACATAATACGTACGTGGGGAACAGGTCTGTAAAATAAAAGCACTACCTTTTTTTTTTGTCAAGCTGTGAAGCTCCAAAATGGACAAAAACCTAATTGAACTACAAATGACTTGTGCACTCACATCCAAGTCTCCTCCTCTTCTTCTACCAACTCCCTTTCAGTCCTACAATTTTTTCATTCTCTGTTCAAGTCATTTTCTTTAGGCTTCATCTGCAAGTACAGTTTTGCTTTAGTTCACTGTTTTAGAATTATAATCTACAATTATAATCATGTATGCAAGTCAACATTTTTATTTGACTTTGTTACACTTTTTACACAATTAGTTTTGTCATAAATATATTTTTTTCTACCTAAAGGGTCTGATATGACAGCCCATTCTCATCCCAAGACGTCATATAACTGACGCTTTTGACCATACGTCAACATCCGACGTCACTTAGATGACGCTATCTAATCCTAACCCTACCCCAGACCTAAACCTACCCACGTAATCTAACTGATGCTAAAGGGTACCCTAAACGTTGGATGCTGACGTATGGTCAAAAGTGTCAGTTAGATGACATCTTGGGATGAGAATGTGTAAATAAATTAACTTTAAAACAACAGCTGACATTTAAATTAGAATTAGCCATGTTTTTATAAGAATTATCCCCCCCCCAGCCCCCGAAAACCCTGTGACAATACAAGATAACTTACATAACAGTGCATTAACATACGCACATCAACTCAGTATACCAATCCAGAGGTCAGCACATTTTGCAGGTGGGGACCACAGCTAACATGACTCCATGCCTGACACTTTACACTGCCAAAATAAGCAGGTCAAACAATATTGACAGCTTGACTGAATGCTCATAGCCCCGCAACGTTCTGGCACACGTCTCTGAGAATACTGCACACAGCTATACTGTGGCGTCGCCGTGTCTAAGAATTACACACTTCAGCAGACACCGCTACTGAACTTGGCACTGATGGCCAATGACTGCAGTCCTTGGATTGTACACAAATGCGTTATGCAGTCTTTTCATTAGGTTGTACCTTGCATTAGATTATGTGATTGATTTGTAGACATACACAAAGTCAAACAGCAACTTCGGCATTCGGAGTACAATTCAGTCCACATTAATATATACTTAGATAAATGAGGCCACTGTGTAACGTGTTATTCACCCAATTCTGCATTCTGTTGTGTAACCAATGAAGAGTGAGACGCAGGAAGAACAAGACTTTAAGGAACACAGATAATCAACCACACTTTAAACACTGATGACGCCTAAAGAACAAATAGATGGAATAGGGGCTGGTTGCACCAGCTATGCGCAAGTTACAATTTAGCCTAGTTTTGAAGTAAATGGGTAAGTTACAACTTACGCACTACTAAATTCTTTTGCGTTGCATCATTAAACTTAGTTAAAGCGTAACTCTACAAACCAACAGAATAGGGAGGAAGGGGGTTCCATTGGTGGACGAGAGGCAGGCGTGTAGGATTGGCCACATCAAGCAGGCCTTAATTCGCTCCAATCCAAAAAAATAAATAAATAAAAACAGCCAACAAACAGAACCATGCAGGCGGAATATTCGGATTAAGGAAGATTCTCACAGTGCTGCAATATCCATTTAAAAAAAAAAAAATCTTTTCCAGATTCAGCATTTATTCACATAGCACTGTGTATATTACAGTTTTTCTCGATTGTTTACACACATTTTCTGGTACTTGAGACACAATGACCACAACATGTAACTCATTCACCAACCCCCTGAACCAATTCTGCTGAACTACAAGCACAATTCCTGCTTTACACTCAAATTGCAGTTCTAAAACACACGTTTTTCAAAACACTACACACAATTTTCTGCATTTGGCATAATTTTCATGCAGAAAATCTCTTGTTTTCATTAGGAACACACTGCCATTCAGATATTCACACTGACTCGTCACATGGGCAAACACATTTCACACAGTTTTACAATTAGCAATCAGAGCTTTAGCATAAAATACCAAAACCAAAGAGAAGATGCAGCATAGATTTTTTTTATTTCTTTATTTACTGTAACAGCATAAAAAATTCTGTTGTTTTGTATGTAGACCACTGTATGTGCAACTTTGTGTTGGTTGGGGTGTACAAAATGTGGGATCTATCTCCCATTGATTTTGTGGGAAAAATAAAATATATTTGTTACCGTGTATTTGTGTGTTCTGGGTATAAAAAACAATATTCTCAAATATTTTACAACACAGTTATGTATGTAATGTCTGTAGTAAGTGCAACACTGAACAAAAAAGGCCTAAGTCATTATGATGAATGGAGAAGAAGTGTTTTCCATTGATCGTAGTGTTTTACATTGAGCACATCAGTGTTCAACTGGTT
This sequence comes from Pimephales promelas, assembly GCF_988280905.1. Taxonomy (NCBI): domain Eukaryota; kingdom Metazoa; phylum Chordata; class Actinopteri; order Cypriniformes; family Leuciscidae; genus Pimephales; species Pimephales promelas. The sequence goes on from NC_142769.1 coordinate 26,064,834, forward strand.
CTTTTAAATGTCTATTCATATGATGGTTTGTGTGTGTCATTTGAAAACAAAATACCATTTTGAGAAGAAATAACATTGTTTTGAATGTAAAGTTTCATTTTGCAGGAGAATTGAGGGGTTTTGCCAATTGTGTGAGTGTTTTTAGATTTGTGTGTAGAGTTCTGAGAATATGAGGCATTCTTTCAGAAAATGTGTGTAAACAATCGAGAAAAACTGTAATCCAATGAAGAGCGAGACCCTGCAGGAATAACATACAAGATAATTTAACAACTTAAACTTGATCACAGAGAATCAATGAAGCAACTACATGAGACCAGGCCAATACTTTGAAGAGTTGGGGTTGAGACCAAGACCAGAGTCTTGTGCACGCTCTCTCAACTGGCCAAGGGTCAAGGCTGACAAGTGTGGGTATTTGGAAAGGCCCAAAGAACTGAGGGCTTATACAGGTAGATACGCAATCAACGTAACATGGAACAGGTGTTACTAAATTAGCAACCATGTCAACAAACAAGCAATGAGAACTCATGCAAACAGAACACAGGGAAAACGAAACTAAAGAGAGCATTATTGTTTAACCTTTGTCATTCAACTCCAGGAACAAGCAGACTGACCATTAAATAATCTGTTCATCAGATTGTATTTTTTTATAACCTTATGCCAAATAGGATGTGTTTGTTACTTAGCTCAGATTGTAATAAAAATATAATTATTATTATTATTTTATTATTTAATAAGCATTTAAAAATTTAAAACATATCACTTCTACTTTGTTTGTGTCTATTCACTATTTCATCTTTGAGTCAAATCACAGCACAGTAAAACTACATCTGCAAGTATCCATGCACCTGTGTTTGATACTGCTGTAGCAAAAGAAGAGACAGACATACTGTACATCTGAGTGAAACAGAAGGCAGGGACATGGTTCTATGCATTCTATTCAAAAATTACGAGGTCCAAAAGCTGAAACTTATTGTTCAAGATCATAAACAAACATTTAGAAAACAGACAGGGTGAATTTTAAAAATTAGAAAGACAGATTGATTCTTACAGGTAATGTCTGGTCAGGTCAGAATGTTCATTTATGGACCAGGTTCAGGCTTTAACTTTAATTTCCACGTAGACCTCTACTCTATAGCCTGATACAGTTGCGCTCATTTAAAGGTTCACAACGCCTGCTGTGTAACCTATAATCAATATGAATAAGACATCTGTTGTTACCCTGGTTACCCTCAGCGGTGTGTTCCCCTACTCCGAGTCCTCATCCATAAGTAATATCTGCCATGTACAGGTGTGTGTGTGAGGTGCTATCAAGATAAAGGCACATTCCAAATGTCAAAGCCTGCACTGCGATGAATCACAGGAAAACTAATTTGGCCTTTTTCTGTATGTTAATGAGATATAGCTCAGGGGTCTTTCTGGGTTATCTGTTTCGTTCCGTGTTACATAAATCTGTTCGCTCTCTTCAGAAAAGGCCAACAGGGCGAGAAATGTTTTGCACCACACCCTTCTTCCCCTGTTAAGGAACCCGGCTCCTCAGGGACTCCTCCACACACACACATGCTGAGGTGCAACCTCAACTGACAATAATTTTTTAATCAGGCTATGCAAATGTCAGCCCAGCAATGACTGTATGTCTCATCTCATCTCATCTATCCATTTCCTAATATAACAAACAGTTGTTTTTTCTTTAATGTGTTTTTTAAACACACTATTGTTCTTCTCAGGAACATGAGCATCAGTTGTTTTTCCACCTTGGTCTAATGAAGACAGTTCACCCTTCCCCAGAGAACATGATGAAAACACATGCAGAGGTCTTTAATATAGTATCATTCCACAACCAAATTTGAAATAATTTTGTATATAAAAATATATAAAATTTTACAATACAACTTAGATAAATAAATGGTCTGTAAATGGGCTGTATGTAAAAAAAATGTCATGTATTAATTTCTTTTTTTATTGCCAATGAGTGAACAGCATGTAACAAAACTTAAATATCAATACCCCACAGGTGATCCAATAGAGGCAAGTTGTAGAAGTGCAGTTTATTCACACAAAACAAGATCAAACATAAAACAAAGGTATGGCATCAGGCATCAAGCATCAAACAAAGGCACGGCACGGCACTCAAAACGTGGACATGGCGCTTACCAACCATGGTTACAGGGAAACAATTCTTAGACAAAGACACGTGGGAAACATGAGGGCTTATGGTGCGTTCACATGCTATGGAAAATGCTATGCATGCTATGATATTTTTCACTTGTGAACCTGTGTGTTGCGTTCAAGTGCTTTTGTTGTCGTAATGTGGTAAAAAGATGGAGATGAAGATCTGTTTTTATCTAAAACTATTTTAGATTGCTTAAGGCATCTGCAACAGCAAGAAAATGATTTATCAAAACTCAAAAGGTAAATAATATGCTGTATATTTTCTCATGAATAGTATACATTTTTTACCATTCACGACTCTCCGCCATTTTGAAAAGGTCAAAAATGATCTCATCTCGGCAACTCGTGCATCAAAATATTCTACGAGTTGCCCAGTGGAAAATACCACATGAGAGGGTGTTCATCATGTGCATTTTCCACGTCGGCTTTTGGTATTTACCATAGCACATGAACGCACCATTAAATACAGACTACTAACGTGACACACCTGTGGAGATGATTTTAGACAATTAAGCAATGACTACTTGACACACAAAAGACTAGGGAAGCACAAGACAAGACATGAAACATGAACCAAGATGTGACTTATGCCAACAGACTTTGTGGTTTAAGGACTCTGGCCGGGAAAATCAAAAGGATGTGACGTTTACGTGCGCTCCCGAGAGTCTCTCTTCCTTGACACATTAAATGAATGTTTATATAATGTTCAGGATAATGTCGAAAGAGCCATTCTGTACACATTCATGTAAATGTGTCAGGCAAAGAAAATTGATTAATTCAAACTTTAGTCTCACATAGTCAGATCTATATAGTCTATAGACTCAAATACAGGCTACTTTATAACCAAACTATCATAACAGTGCAATTTTAAATTTCATTTGTCGACATTGAATTGAAGAGCTTGTGCAAACCTATCCACATCGCTATGATCAGATGTTTTCTTAACTGCCGCTTTGTCACACTGTCATCTTTGTTGTGTGTTAATTTGTTATTGAGAGGAAAGCGCACAGCACATAATTACATATTCATCTAAACATCACTCTCAGCAGCATGGACGGCGTCTGGATGTCCGTTAGCATATCACTTTAATGGTATTTCCAACTTCTTTTTACTTCTAAGCGAAAAACAAAAAAGAGCGTCGCGGTTAGTATATCGGGGCATTGCATGATGTTCAGTCTCTTGTACATTATGTGTGTAAATGGGTGTGAGAACTGGCTGCAGTTCACTTAACAGCCACCAGTGTTGCTAATAACAAGGGTATATGAATTCTACAAATAACCCCTCTAAATATTTATTAACATTTATAATTCAATATAAATCAATTTGTATGTGTAATTAAATATACATATTTCGTATTATTATAAACACACACTTCATGCACTATCCATTGCTAAAAAATATACACGCACACATTTCTGGTGGATATTTTTGAGCAGTAGTAGTAGTTCATGAATTGTGTGTATAGAATCATGAACATGGCAGAGTGCGTGTGTGTTTCTGGAATCTGCCTAGTTTTCTTCTGCTCTGCGGAAGTGGCACTTCACAGGCTCCACAGGTGAGAAGCTCATATACATGCCCTGAGCACTAAGTTCCCAGGTGCCATCTGTGGCCATGGCAGCCCTGGCGTGAGTCACATGCCACAGCCCCTCCCTGTCAGCCCCACTGCCACTGTGCTAATAGCTCCTCTTTCCAAAGTCCTGAAGACATCAAAGAACAGCATAGCGGTGGACTCCATGTTAGAGTCCACATATGTGCATGTAGAATGACCTGGCATGGTACCAAGCATGGCATGCGAAATGCCTGGGTAGCCCAGTTCCAACACAGTCCTTTGCCAATCCACATACACACATGAAAATAACGATTTTTCTTCCTTTAAGCACGTTTTTTTTGTAGCCATTTTGCTTTAACTGTGAAGACAGAGAGGCCTGAGTTTGTGACAGTGGCAGAAAGGGCAGGCTGCAATGTGTCACTGGTGATAAATGCACATTATGATGTGAATGGAGGCTTATCTCCTTTGATCTGAAGAGTGATTCTGCACCCACTCATTTTTGGCGCAGATGAATGAAGGCTAGTACAGAGGCAGGCAGTGATGGAGAGCTCCGTTCGGCTTCGATGCCTTAGCATCTGTAAGACCTCTCCTCTTAAATGCTTTAAATTCACAGACTCCATGACACTATATAGAAGTATAACAGTAAAACATAGAACCCTGGAATTGAGGTTTTACAATGGAAGAAGCAAAAATAAATACAAATTGCAATAGGGTTTCAGCACTTTCTGCTTGAACACCTAATAAAAAGTAGCAAAATCATATTTTTAAGTAATGCAATATCATGCAATAACACATTCATGCTATCAGACACATCAGGCCAAAAGCACGATTATCAATAAGTATGTTAAGTAAACTACATTTTAAATTACTTAAATTGTAAATTACATTTTAGACACAAGCTGGTTCCTTTGTCTATTTTTGCTCCATCAACTAAAATAGTTCCAAATGATGACTTGTTCCAATCCTAAATTAATTAATGCTGTTGAAATAATCCATTGAATGAATGATCCAAACACTCACTAATAAAAGGTGACTTTTTTTGTTCCTGAATAATTCTCTTATAGGCTTCTTAGGATAGACTCCTCCTCAGCATTGGACGCTAGAATGAGACGGTCTAGTAAGTGTGCATGGACCATCACACGTGTTTCTGCCCCCACGGTCATTGTACGAAAATACTATTAAAACTTAATTTTATAAAAAATACTTTGTATTGAAAGCTTTGTATTGAATTAATAAAAAGCCGGTAAATATAGTGAACGAACACTGTCTGAGGTCTCCCATTTTTTCTCCCATTATAGGCAGTTTAGTGTTCATTTAATAATTTACAACAAAACAAAAGATAACATGTATGCATTAATCTCCAAAAAAACTACTTTGTCTTACATTTCATAATGAACTCAAACCAGCTCAGTGAGGATTCGTTTTCCGTCAGTTCTTTTTCATGAATTGTAACGTGTGCAAGGGATTGTGGGTGATTGAAGGATGCGAAGGATACTCTTGGACACAGCCTTCCAATTTGAGAAGCACCCTCTGGGCTATATTTTAACGATCTGAAACGCAAGTATCGAGCACAAAGCGCAAGTAACTTTGTGGGCGGGTCTTGGGCGCTGTTGCTATTTTAACGGCGGGATAAATGACTCTTGCGCCCAACGCAAGTTTAAAAGGGGTTGGTCTGAAGTAGCTTCATTATTCATAGGTGTGGTTTGGGCGTAACGGGGAACAAACCAATAAGAGCATCATACTGTATCACATTCCCTTTCAGAGCATGATGGTGATGAAGGTGCGCTTGTTCCATGGCTCAATTCTGTTATAACGGCGCATTTACCAGGCACGCTTCACAATCGGTTCACAGCCGAGGAGATTGATGTTCTCATCAGGGCCGTAAAAGAAAGAGAAGTGACATTGGGGATGGGACAAACCAACCCAAATTAGCTTTGGTTAAACATGCATATAATAATTTGGGTACATGTAAGCTTTATGCCAATTTTTCCCATTGTCATGGACACAACAATGATTTCCCTCATGTTTATATATTTTTCCTTATAATAATGTATAATTTATAAAAAGTCAAATGCATCTGTGAACAGTAGATGATAGAATCATCTACAGTGTATGCACGTTGTTCACACTCTGTATTAATGCCAAGCATGAGCACTTAAAATAGCATCTAAATGTACGCACAACGTGTACGCACAATGTACGCACAACGCGACTTTAGACTAGTTTTTTTTTTTCAGGTCATTGGCACAATTGTTTTCTGGAACTGTAAAATAGCACAAGGGATTGTTTGCGCCGAAACACGCCTCCTTTTTGCGCCAACCCGCCCAGGGAGCGCAAGTTCATTCCCTAGTTTACCGACACGTGTCTGTGGAAGGAAAAGCCCGCTTTGCGCGGGTGAAAAATAGGAATGATAAATGCGTCAGTGTACAAAGTCATTTGCGCCGGGTGCAAGGGTGCATAGGGTCCTCAGGGTTGTTGAAAGAATCGGCTGAATGAATGTTTCAATGATTGTCTCGAACGGTCACACATTGCCACCTACTGGCATATGGATGTAGTCTGCAGAAAGAGTCAGTGAAAAATCCCTATGACTAAGACCTAGGTATACTTCATTTTCCGCATTCCGGAAAACACTGGTTGCGGTCGACTTTCCGGTCGTCTTATTTCCGTTTTTGATGGGCACATTCTCTGCTCTGCGTGCTTGTGCTTGATCACGCTAGAGCAGCTTTGTGGATGACTCACGTTCTCCCCACGGGAACGTGACCATCGTGTCATTACGGTTGAGACTCAATGACCTCTTTAGAGAGAGAGTGCCCTCACGCACACCCCGATCTAACACTCTCCATGTGAGATGCTACTTCGTCTGGTGGCCAGGGTGACCTGTGAGTGTGGAACAAACCGCCAACTGTTTGTCCGTGGACCACGCTCCCCTTTTCAGTGACGCAACCCGTGATTGTTCAGGGGATTCCCCCGGGTCTATTTTCGGATGCCCCAGTGGTTTCCCTTGACACTCCAGAATAGGATCTGTTCTCCATCACAGCATCACAGGGCAGGCTAGAAGTGAAGATTCGACAGTGCTTCCACTCTTGGGTGTGCTTATGGCATTTGTCGAGTCAAATCCTGAAATGGCGGCCATGCTTCCCCAGGCCACTGCAAGCATCGGACTAGAGTGGAACCTTTCACCCTGTCCTGAGTGCTCGCTGCTGGACGATTGGTTTTTGGGTGTGGGCGCTGACTCTTCGGGTCAACTGGCAAAAGAGCAAACTTTGCCCCGTGCAGAGGATCTCTTTTTTTCTTGGTATGGACATCGACTCAGTGGCCATGTCCGCACAGCTTACGAGCGAGCGCGCGCAGTCACTGCTGACTTGCCTGAGACAGTTCGAGGGCAAGAGTGCGATTCCACTGAAACTTTTTCAAAGGCTCCTGAGACATATGGCATCTGCAGCCATGGCAACACCGCTAAGATTGCTTCATATGAGACCACTTCAGCTTTGGCTTTGAGACCAAGTCCCAACATGGGATTACTCTGATCTGCTGTCAGACCTTCACCCCGTGGTCGAACCTCAGTTTTCTACGAGCCGTGTGCCCCTGGAACAAGCTTCCCGCTTCCGGGCTGTCCTCAAGAATCAACACATACTAGTCCGATCAGACAATACCGCCACTATAGCGCACATCAACTGTCAAGGTGGTCTACGCTCCTACCGTATGTCGCAAGTGCAGCCGGTGAGCTCTCACGGCTTCAGCCCCTCCCTGGAGAATGGCGACTCCATCCCCAGTCGGTTCAGCTGATTTGGGACAACTTCAGGGATGCACAGATAGATGTGTTTGCTTCTCACGACTCAACCCATTGCGCCCTGTATTATTCCCTGACAGAGGGCACGCTCGGCATGGATGCACTGCCACTCAGCTGGCAGTGGGGCCACAAATATGTGTTCCCCCAGTGAGCTGCCTTGCGAAGACCCTGACCCAGACCCTGCGCAAGGTCAGGGAGGACAAGGAGCAGGTCATTCTGGTTGCGCCGTACTGGCCCACCCGGACCTGGTTCTCCGAACTTGTTCAACCACCCCTGGGGTTGAAATATTCCAATGCATTCTCATCCCAAGGCGTCATATACGACTCTTTTGCCAAAGCGTAGACATCCAACGCACATGGCACCCTTTAGCATCAAATTAGATGCTTCGGTTATGGTAGGTTTAGGTATGGGTTAGGGTTAGACCACTAGGAGGCGCCTTCTGCCCCATTTATATCTGCTTCTCATTTGATGCTAAAGGGTGCCATGTGCGTTGGATGTCTATGCTTTGGCAAAAGCGTCGTTTATGACGCCTTGGGATGAGAACGGGCTCAATATTCCACCTTCGGCTGGACACCCCAGTGTTCTCCATATGCATTCCTTATGGGTCATTTGTGTATTCTCTAAGTATGGTTCTCTTACGAGAGGTTCTCTCGTATCGCGTAAGCTAGCTTACGCTACGGGAAAGATTCATCTTTTCCGAGAAGTCGGAAAAGATGAATCTTTCCCGTAGCGTAAGCTAGCTTACGCAATACTCGTTCCCTCATATAGAGGGAACCGAGGTTACGTTAGGTAACCGATTCATTTCTTTCCATAAAAATAACTGCATTAGATGCAGACCTTTCACTGTAGGATAAAATGTGGTCAAGAGTGTGTGGTAATCTTTCATCATCTTGCCACATCATCTCAACAGAGGTGTGTGGGTATGGACTGCCTGTCTCTAATTAAATTTAGTATCTGGACCGAGGGTCGGATATCTCTCCCAAATAGAATTACACACCATTCAGTAATTCTTAATAGGCCTCCAGGCCAGCACTAATATTCCATATCAGTCATAATTTACTTTTTAATGGGAGACCCTGCTCTTTCAGGTAGCTCTTGCAATGTGGAGAGGTAATTTCACCCCGTTAAAACGCCCCTTCACAGAGCTTTACCAGAGGGCTCTGCCAGCCTAATGGAACTGTCCTAGAGATGTAAATACCATTGGCACTTTGTGAAACAAGCCATGAAGGGCAGGCAAGTTAAGCACAAGCATGACCCTAACTGAACCTTTTACTCTCTGATACACGCACACAAGCACAAACAGACACCCACATGCTTAGGCATCTGATGCAACCAAGAAAGCACTTCAGCACTGAGAAAGAATAACAACAGGAGTGATAAATAACCTAACTAGACAAAGTCACTTTGAGAGTAGATTAACTGACTCAACAGTCAGGTCAATCATAAGTGATTGTTCTGCATGAAGTCACAAGTCAAACTTCACTTCAGGTTGAGTCAACATCTTTGACAGCAGCACACCACGGTTTATATTTAAGAGCAGGAAAACATTTACACATGCACAATCAATTCGATAAGGTTTAAAATATTGCCGCTGCAATGCATTTAAATGGGGATTAAAGGGAAAGATGGGCTGGTTATGACATCATCAAGTTCATGAATTATAATTAGCTCATACTGACATTGCCAGGTAATTTTCCTAGACTGCCCAGCCATATAACTTAATATTTATGAGCTAAGTCTTCACCTTGGTTCACTTCATAAATATCCAGTTCAAATATATTCAAATTCCATGTTCTTGAAGAATGTTCCACGCTGTCATGAAATTGAGATGTAATTTCAGATCACCTTTACATTTGCTCAGCTATTTTCACACAAACTTAACTGTACTATATTGATGAGGTGTTTAAGTCATGTTAATCTGTAAATTGGGTCTATAGCTCATATAAACTGAAAAGTAGACTTGAATTCCCCTCTCCTGACATCTGAAAGCAATTATTCTTTTTTCTCATGTCAAGTGCATACATGAATGACAAACACATTGCACTTTCCAGAAAAAAAAACAAACTCAAATGAAAGGTTTGTTTTGGCATGTTAGATGCATGTGGGTGTAGCAATGCACATTTCTTGATTTCCTATCTACTAAAAACTGCCAGTGTGCAGTGTGTGCTCTCTTAAAAAAAAAAAAAAAAAAGCACACTCTCATTCATTTCATATCTAGGAGTCTCTCGGTCCAATCATTTTGTAGGTCAGTGGATATACACATGGGTCAGACACCTGTAGTTTTTTTTCTTTCCTAATGTGGCGTAAAGATAAAGGTGCCTTTTGCCACGAAATATATAAAAAAAATAACAAAACTGAAACACCAGATACTAAAACTGCTATAGTAATAAATTATAGTCTAAATTATAGTCCCAATATGTTCAACATAATTTTGAATTGAACTGTTATGACATCACAAAGACACCAGAATGTACTGTATATCCAATCCCCAAAAAGTTACAAGTCTATATATTAGACAAGTCCAAGTTGGATTCTATAGATTCTTAAAATAAAATAATATTTATAGACTCATAGATTATAGTGACATGACACAGTGTATAGTTCTAATGATTTCAGGATGTATAGATTCCACTGAGGTCATAATCATTTTGAAATGCATCACCACGGATAATGTTTTAGCATTGGTTTTTGTAATGTATTAGTGAGGTTTCTTTAGGCTCTCGAGGAGCTCTTAAGAGAAACCAATGCTAAAAACAGCCAATGTCACAACTCATTGGAGCTACTCAATTTTTGTTTTTGTTAGAATCTGTTTTTTTTTTTTGCATCCAACCTATAGTCATTGTATTGAAATGATCTGATAAACAATAAAACCTTTCTCACTCTGAATCATCCCTCTGTGATGGGCTCCCCTACCTCAGAAGAGTATTCTATGGGTCGCTGTGTGAAGGCAGGCAGGCTAAATGGCAAGGAAGGGAACTGACAAATTCTTTGAAGATGCCAATTAGACAAGCTGCCATTTAGATCAAACACACCAAGCCTTTTTCAGTGCAAAGCCATGGCATTTATCAGCAATCCCTGCTTGTTAGGAGAACAGGCTGAAGGCTAAAAGTTGAAGGTGTCCAACCTTCCTAACAGGATGAGAGAACCTTCTCTATAGAGAAAGGAAATGGACTGAGAACTGAGAAGAGTGAATACCACCCATCTGGTTATTGCAAACTCTTTTTCCTTTTTTGACCATTTCTCTTTAATCCCTAAACTTTCATACAATACAAAAAAATAACACAGACTCTAGTTTTAGCCAACACATGTCCGTGAAGAGGAGGGTTTGTGTCAACACAGAGCAACTCTTGGGATCAAGTCATGGCAGTTTGCCCAATTCAGCATGTTGAATCGGCTTCAGGGCTGTCAGTGAGAGGGGAACTCTGATTGGGTGTTCAGTTTAGCGAATGAGTCGAATTAAGCAAGAGCAAGTAAGTCAAGATGACACAGACAGAAGGCTGATCTAATGTCATGTTATTCTACCCGAGCATTACAAAATGTGAATATTTTCATGACAACATGAGTCGCTTAAAATGAAGACAGTTATCAACATAACTGATATTCAAAATGGTAAGCAAAATGGTAATGCGGCTTTGTTTACGTTTCAGATATCTTGTATATCCTTGTTTCGGTTTCTCCTTTTCAATGACGAATATAGAGTATTGATACCTGCTGATATTGTATTATAGGCACAGAACACATGTGCTAGTTTGCAGTTGGTTGTAGTCTGTGCTGTGTGTTCAGGCGCAGCTTTCTGGTCCAGACGCAGCCTACGAGAGGCAACAAAAGACGGATTTTGTCAACTCTAGTTCTTTGAAGTCGGCTTGGTGTGTCCCAGGCTTTACACTTCAAGTAAGATGAAATATGGCACATTATGGTGGACTATTTCTATTTTCATCTTCTCAAACTGGCTTTTAGCTTAGTTATCAGCCCATGCTAAAGCCTTTGAAGACTGTAGAAAGGACAGCGGAATTGAAATCATTAAAGAGGCAGTGTGCCTTGTGATCTCAATACTGATTACACACGCACACGCTTCCTCCCCTACTTTCCACTGTATATACAATATATATAGGGTACAATGAGGCTAAAGGCACACCTTAAGAAAAATTAGCTTTTCACTATTCTCATAGTCTATGATTGCAGAAAAAAATTGAGAACAAAAACAGATTTTGTGTGTAAATAAATCATAAAAGTGGTTTATTTTGTTTAAAAATTGTATAAGTGTATGGAGTGGCAAGGTGGGCCTTTTACCACACACACAAAGTAAAAAAAGGCACACATTATTTATACAATACCGGCTTAGATACTTAATATGTTTTAAATAAGTTCAAAACAATCACTTTAGCTGTTTTATTTATCAAAATTTTCCGTTTCTTCTAAATAAATAAATAAAATGACATTTTTTTTGTTCAGTAAACATAATGTCATTAAACTATGTTTATATATATATATATATATATATATATATATATATTAAAAATACATAACTAAATACACAACTATTTAGTTCTAAAGAATTATTACAACTAAAGTAAATATTCTCAAAGTATCGAAAGAGATAGAGATCCCAAAGCGATCCCACTTTTACCCCGTAGAGTCTTTATGTAGAACCCTATCAATCCAGAGGTAAAATGTTACTCACTGAGGTGGGGAATCTGGGTACATGGCGTTGACTTGAGACAGTGTCTCCACATAGGAGTCAAAGTCAAAAGCAGGGGGAAAGTCCTCAACACAAGTGGATCTCAGCTCTCCAATGGAGCCACCATATGAGAGGCCATCTGGAGCTGTAGAAACAACAACAATAACAAAACATTTCTATTCATTCAACACGACTGTTAACATTTCTGTTTCTTATATTATAAGTTTGAGAATTTTAGTTAGACTTTCATACATTGCAAATTTTTTTGTACGTTATTTATTGCCAAGACCAATATACGGTAGTACGGAGCCCCTAAAAAAAGTGACCTGCAAAAATAAAAATATACTGACTTTCACGTGCTCACGAGAAAATTCTCACTTTATGTGATAAATAGATTCAATTTTTAGCTTTTATTCACATTTATATTGATCAACACACATACATTCACATCAACTATAGTGGAAGCTCAAACAGTTGATTGATGCTTATGAACAAAAGAGATAGGTTCGCACATCACAAGCACATTCAAGCTTCCATTTTTAATTCCTAAATTAAATCTGTTTATCATATAAAGGGATCTTGTCTCTTCAGAATACTGGGATTAAACCGCTATCTCTTTATGCACTTTTTAAACAATCAACGTCTTAGTTGTGAAGACTTTCAATGGAGGTACAGAAATATCTCAGATTTAATTTATAACATCTTCATTTGTGTTTATGGGCGGCATGAAGGCGATTAAATGATGACAGAATTTCCATTTTTGGGTGAACTAACCCCTTTAAAGCATTGCACTACCAGTGACAATGTACTATGCTTGTTGTTATGACATAAAACCATTTTCTTTAAAGTGTTAGTTCATCCAAAAGTGAATATTCTGTCATTAATTACTCACCCTCATGTATTTCTATGGGAGTCTCTCGCTATTCATGTGAGCACCGTGATGCATGTGTGTGGTTCTGTGCTGACATAAAAGTCAGCCAATACTGAGCCGGTGTTCTGACATAAAACCCGGAAGTGCTGCACTGTGTTTACAACAACATTAGTAATGTCATAGACTGGCATGGAAGAGAAGAAATTGTCGAATAAAGTCGAAAGTTCTCAGATTTAATCGAAAAGATCTTCATATGCGCTCTGAAGATGAATGAAGGTCTTATGGGTTTGGAATGACATGAGTTAAAAAATGTACACCTCTGCATAAAACATACAGCTACATAATAGCATTATTGGCATGATTCCCCGAAAAAAATAAAATAAAATAAATAAATAAATAAATACAAAAAATGCATTGAAGGGATGCTTAAGTTTCAAATTTTCAGAATAACATTAACAAAACAATGTGACAAACCAACTTACCATGCATGTCACACAAATAATGCCACAACTTACACAGTAGTTTCACAGACAAGGCTTGAAGGAGTAGTTCACTTAAAAAACTTTTGCTGATAATTTACTCACCCCCATGTCATCCAAGATGTCCATGTCATTCTTTCTTCAGTCGAAAATAAATTTTTGATGAAAACATTCCAGGATTTTCCTCCATAATATAATGCACTTTGCTGGTAACCAAATGGTGTATCAAAATTAATGAATCTTTTTTCGTGTCATTTGGTTTATTCAACGAACAAATGAACGAACTAACTCAGGAAAAGATTTGTTCATTTTGATAAACGATTTTGAACAGGAGAGTCACGAATGCTCATCACAGAACAGAGCAAGCCGACCATTTGAGCTTATAAAACTTAAACTTTGTTATTTAATTTTTAAATGAGCGATCGTTTCGCTTGATAAGACCCTAATTCATTCATCTGGAATTGTTTAAAGCCCTTTGAACAGTTTGCAGTTTGCATTGAAACTGTCTTTTGAACCTTGAACCATTTGGTTACCAGTAAAGTGCATTATATGGAGAAAAATGCTGGAATGTTTTCATCAAAAACCTTAATTTCTTTTCGACTGCATGAAGAAAGAATGACATGGACATCTTGGATGACATGGGGTTGAGTAAATTATCAGCAAAAGTTTTTTTTTTTTTTTTAAAGTGAACTAATCCTTTAAATCTAGTCCCAGACTACAATGCATGTTTGAGCTGTTTTAACTGAAAATAACTTGCACACTTACAAATATTAAAATATCTCAGAGCCATTGTTTTGTCTCAAGATGCACACCAATAATGTTCTTTTCTATAGTGCATGTTTATAAAAGCTACTTAAATTTCCTAATTGAACTACAGCCTAATCCTCTAAACCCTGTCTGTGAAACCAGGCCTTTGTGTTTTTGATATGTTATGGAGCCCATGTAGTTAGGTTACTGACCGTAGCTGGCACGCAGGTGGGGGTTGCGCAGTCGGCTGTCTTTGCGCAGACTGCCCACAATGATGGTGACACAGGAGAGGAAGAGCACCAGACCGATGACGATGCCAGCCACCACCAGAGGGGACACCAGCAGGCTGGCTTCATTACCCCCTTCTTGGCAGTCTGGGTACTCATGAGCATGACTGCTCTGGTTTGAGCTCGCTGAATGGAGTACATGGTAGAACCAGACACGGGATTGTGCAGAGGTTCAAAAGATTGAGGGAAATAAGAAAGAAAGAAAAGAAAGAAAGAAAGAAAGAAAGAAAGAAAGAAAGAAAGAAAGAAAGAAAGAAAGAAAGAAAGAAAGAAAGAAAGAAAGATGAGACGGATGGTCAGTTTTTATAGCAGTTTCAATAATTTACAGTAGCAAGTGTTACATAAAACACAAAAGACACAATTTCTTCTTTCCCACACAGATCATAATGGTGTGGGATTATGTCATTTTCCATATAATAACCCTTCTTTGAGACACACAAACACACTCACACACCTACCTACCTCTCTGTGTACTGCAGATCAGGAACGCTCCCCAGACTTTCATCCCTCAGTGGATTAGATTCTCAAGTCTGCTGCGTTAAATTTTTAATCCTGACCCGTTTTAATTTTTAAATATGCGACTTTCATTCTCAACTCACAAGAAGCCCAACTTCAGCCATTAGCTCCCCTCTGTCTTCCTACACCCTTTCCATTCAGACCAGAGGGAAACCAAAATAAGCCCTGCACACACACACACACACACACACACACGCACACACTAAAGAGATACAGTCGGATTCAATAAAGCCTATTGGGAAAGATGATGATATTAACACTCTGTGGGCTTGAGGCCTCCAGCCCTTCCGGAGATAAACAAGACTGCAATCAAATCACTGAATCTGTGGGGCCAGCAGTGCTTGAATGGTAACCATATTTATTCTAAGGACAAAGGAACCATTTGGAAGTGTTTAGTTGCCCAAGATAAAAAACAAAAGCAAAAAAACACTTCAATTTTCTCAATACACTGCACATCACCCAATTTCTCAAAGAATCTGAAAGTTTGTACGAAGATTTAGTCTCTCTAAGCCCCTCCTTTCCCAGAGCTACTCTATTGGTCACATGCCCAAGGCAGGCTGTGTCACCTGGTCTACTGCTTACAGTGCGTTGAAAATGTTGAAAATGAAACGGCCATTTCAATATCTGAATTTCAGCTCCAGAGGCTTCATCTGCACTTGTATACACAGTGATGCGAACAGGAATTTTCCGTATCAGTTCCAGCACAAATCCTCATCCTTTTGAAGAGCATGTAAAGTGAATCTGAAGCAACAAGAACCAAACTCTTCCTTGCCTAAACTATAACTAGTGTTTGAGGGCGTGTCAAAGCAGACACTGTTCAAGGAAAGTCAATGAAGCCCATAGGCTGGAATTATGCACATATATCACATTGTTACGCGAGTATGACAGAAATTGCTGATGACTTGTTTCGTCAGTTTAGAATTGATTCTTTCGTTTAGGAGACAGCAACTTTATTTTACATGCACTTTGATCTTTAAAACTTTGCAGACCTTTTAGATTCACAAACAGCTCCATTACATAAATGTAATGATCAAAAAAGCATAATTTTACTGGTTGAGCTATATATTAGGGCTGGGTAATATCGATTTCTCGATATTAATCAATTCTCATTTTTACGAACCGATTTCGATTCCTAAATCTCAAGAATCGATTAGTCATCCTGTTTCATTTGAATGAATGGATCACTGTATCGCAGCTGCGCGCATCCAAAAAATCGCAATAATCTGTGTCCTTTGTTACTATTGATATGAAACAAAGTCTCAATTTTTAAATTACGTCCATTTTCTTTAGAAATTCAAAATAGCGTTTTGGCGCTGTGGCGTGAGATCGCTCTGGCGCAGCTCAAGAGAAGCAGCAGCGCTGATCTCTCTTCCGGCTTAATAATACCAGTCACAGCGCCAAATAAACATGAATGAGCATCTGAAAGTGTGTTAAAAGATAGAGTACAACTTATCGAAATCCGTATTATGTCACATTGATTCACTCAATCAGCGTTTCAACCGTGGAAAGACGTCAGTTAAACAGCTTGTAATCAATGTATCGTCATATTTACCTCAGAAAACCCACATCAACTCGTTAGTCAGCTTGAAAAAAATAACTCCAGAGAGGAGCATTTTGCTAAATATATAAACCATATTACATATGCATTATAATCTTAATGTTTTTCAATAAGCATATTTGAATAAATCTGGCAAGTTTTTTTGACAGTCCCCATTTAAATGTTTATATTTCACATAATCTTCTTATTATAAAATAAATAAAAGTGTAATTAAAGTGTTTGTATAGCTACAAAACAGGCTAATGAAGCCTAGTAGGCTACAACTAGACTCCCATAGTTTACAGCATTAGTTAAGAGATTTGATTTCCTTGAGAAAATTTGCAATTTATTGTAACGGATATCCAAAATAATCAATATTGAATCGAATCGAATAGGAATCGAAATCGAATCGAACTGCAAGCTTGTGAATCGAAATCGAATCGAATTGTGAAATTTGTGTCAATACCCAGCCCTACTATATATTGACTTAATTTATCACATTTGAAAAAAAATATAACAAATCTGCCTGGAATGATTGAGCAAAACACCACACCTTACTGATACCAAACAAGGCCACATGTAGTTCAAAATACACAGTCAATCAAAAGACAGACATCAATAATTTAACACTTTTACCATCACATGTGCTTTCCTACACAAGGAGCAACACAAAGGGTGTTGAGGTCAGCTGCATATTTGCTATTTTGAACTTCAGTCAGTGCTGTTAAAAATTATAACATATTTTTTTCTGAATATATTTAAACTTTATAAAGGTCCTGAATCTTTTTAATGTGTAATATGGGTTTAATATATATATATATATATATATATATATATATATATAAACATTTAAAAAAAGTTTATATATATATATATACATACAGTATTTACAGTACTTAATTACAGTACTTGTGTATACTACATACAGTACTTTTTTAAAATGTTTATATATATATATATATATATATATATGAAGAGTTCAGATGCAAAAGCCTCTAAGTGCCATTTGAATTTTTCTTCTAGAATGATCATTTTTATCAAGCTTGTATGTTAAATTTCAGTAATTTCACTTAAATTGGAATGAAGATAACCTATTAATTGTCATTTAAGTGAAATTACTGAACTTGAATATATAAGCTTGATAAAAATGATCATTCTAGAAGAAAATTTCATATATACAGTATTTACAGTACTTAATTACAGTACTTGTGTACAGTACATACAGTAGAACCTGAGATGCTAAATGTCGGCCTCTTCTTATTCAACTTTGGGAAGGTGCAATACAGCAGTGTTGTTCACACCTCAATGCTCACGAGAGTCTTTAGAAACGAGCTGTGAAAACACGGTTGTGTATCAGACTCGGTTAATTATAAGTTTAAAATTATAAGTTCGGAGTATTCACAAACCTTTACAATTATTTAAACAAATTAAGTAAATTAAGTAGTGCTATATAGTCATTCTTTCAAAGACACTACTGTTAAAAATTTTGGGGTCATTCATTTCTTTTAAAAAACAGTCAAAACATTTATATATCTTTTCAACTTTCTATTTATAAAATAATCCTGCAAGAATATATAAGAAAAATGTAGCACTGTTTTAAACATTTGTTTATTGAGCACCAAATCATCATTAGACTGATTTCTGAAGGATCACATGACACTGAAGACAGGATGATACTGAAAATTCAGTTATTATAACACAGTTATTTTAAATTGTAATATATATTCCAATATTACTGTATTTTTTATCAAATTAATTCAGCATTGGTGAATGGTAAACAGATTTACGTAAAAAAAATTACCAAACCAACAAACTTTTGAATGGTATGAATGAATATATTTGCTACTGTCACAGTCATGTTCAGTCTGTTTTGTTTTCATTCTTGACATGTGTTCCCTTCGTTCTAGTTTCCCAGCCAATTGTCAGCCACCATGGCCAATAACTACATTCATCACATGTAGTTAATCATCACTGTATTTAAGTTGCTGTCTGTGTTCTGTTTAGTTGTTTGGTAACGTTTGTGCACAGCACACTGTCTCACAGGTTAAGTATCTTGCTCTGTGTTGCTTAAGGCCATGTCCACACTAATACGTTTTTGTTTGAAAACGTATATTTTTCTCTCCGTTTTAGCCATCCATCCACACAGAGACACTGTTTTAAGTCTGTTTTAAAACGTATCTTTTGGAAAACACTCTCCAAAGTGGATAAATTTGAAAACGCCGTTTTCGCGTTGTAGTGTGGACAGTGAAACTGGAGGTATTTGAAAACGATGATGTAAGTTTAGTCATGTGATCCATGTAGTACCAATAGATATTCATGTTTATCGGTATCGTTCCTGTTATGTGTTATTCATTTTTACACTGTTGCTAAAATATGTTACTTTCTATGTTACTTAATGTGTGCCATTCTTCATAGCACAGTACTGCAAAGATGACAGATAATGTACTCCTCACATTTGCTGTCCTGTGGCAAAACAGGAGAGCAGTTGCGTTTTAGACCAAACATATGGTGACTGAATGCGACCTGGACGATGGATCAGTGATGGTGAGATATTTTGCTAAATAAAATTATCTTGTTATTGTGCGATAACATTATTATTTATTTTCCCATCTGTATCATCTCAGTGAGCTTTTGTGAAGTTTCACACATGCGCTGTAAAGTGAATTTAGAAGTTTCTCATCCACACTGAAACGTCGGAAAATGCTAGTGTGGATGAAGAGCATTTTTAAACGAAAACCCCGTTTTCAAATGTATCCGGATTAATGTGGACGTAGCCTATAAACACTGCACTAATACCTGATCTTCTTCATCTTCCTTGAATCATTGCATTACATCTACACTAATTCCAACCCTATAATTTTTTAGGAGAAGTGAAAATGTAACTAATTTAGTGTGTGAATTTAGTTTTCTTTTCTCCTGGGTAATTAGCAAGTGGTTAAACTTCACTACTTTGCATTCAACTCATTCATCTAAGTGTTCAGATCTGATTTATTAGCATTGCTGTGTGCTAATCCATGGGTTGTCAGTGCTGCTTGACAGTGAGGTCTCTAAAGACCACATGGTTGCATCTCCAGGGCTACAGCTGCATGGTAACCTCCAGGCATCCAGATGGTGTATGCTAACATGTCTGCTGTGTCCTCTTCCTCAATATGTGTGCTATTATGTGGTGAATCTGACTGAGATTGCATTTGGGAGATCAGTTCACTGACTGGATTCAGTCAAAGAGTGTGGCTTACGTAAGTCGGCATGTCCTTCTGCTGTCCTTCCCTCTAGCCCTTGCATCCTTGTCCTGTCTAAGATAAAAAAAAAACTCATCGCTTTATGCAACCCGGTCTCATCCCAAGACGTCATATAACTGACGTTTTGGGACGTCTTTTGACCATACGTCAATATTCGCCTTTTTAGGGCCCCCTTAAACGTCGGTAGATGAGGTTATGGGATCCTAAATCTACCCCAGACCTAAACCTAACCCTAAACCTAACTGACGTTAAAGGTAAAGCGTCAGTTGTATGACGGCCCGGGATCGCCATCTACCGACGTTTAAGGGGGCCCTAAAAAGGCGGATATTGACGTATGGTCAAAAGACGTCCCAAGACGTCAGTTATATGACTTTTTGGGATGAGACTGTGTTACTTTATGCAGAAGGTCGCAGCAGACTGTATACAAACTATAGACCTTATGTAGCCCCGCCCCTTTTCAGTGCTGCGATCATTGTCCTTTGACTTCCGGTTTATATTTTGACAGCGATCTTGTATAGGTATGAATGAACTGCTCGTAAAAAAATTTCCTTGTCGACAACATTTGTTAAGACATCTGCTTTACAGTGCTTATGATAAACTACAATAAGTAAATCCACTTCACCAGCTAATTACTCCTCGACGGCGATGCCATAGAAATATACAGAGCGACCGTGAAACTGGAAGTTCAAAGACAATATTCTAAAGATGACGGCGCTCACGTTTCTCTGGTGCATAAGGTCTATATTGCATAATCACAACAACGTATGCTTTTTATGCCTCTCTTTAGACTCTTTTTTTTTTGCACGCACACACACACACACACACACACACACACACACTTCTTCTCTTCTTGCTCTTGTCATGCTTCCCACTGGGAACAATCCAATTTTGTGCCACATATTTCCAAAACTGCAGCCCTCATTTTGTGTTGAACATCCTCACACTCATATTTTCAGTTCTACACTAAAAAAAAAAAAATTTCTTTAAAATTGTCTTCTTTATTGTCCTTTTGTAGTAAAAATAAAAATAAAATACATATAGGCTTTCTTAAAACAAGATATATTTTATAAATTTACTTTGATTATTTTTGGACAAATAATAAAGTTTATTTTATAAAAGTTAAAAATAAAATAAATAACAGGACAACAGCAAACAATGTCCAAGTTTTTGTAAGGGTTCCCGGTATATTAGGGAGAGTGAAACCTTTGAGTGAGATTTTATCTGAGCACTTCTCAATGTGATTACTGAACACATAAATAAATACTCACAGCACCATTTACAGAGACATAAGGACTTAATTTAGATCTTTCAGAAACCAGGAAGAAAAGTGTGTGAAGAGAAGGTCACTCCTACCCACATATCCAGCCGCACACACGACACACACAGGAACAAATACGTACAATTCTCTAGAAAGCTGATCTAATAAACACAAGCCCTGGTTTGTCTCACTGAATATAATTTAAATAACAAGGAGAGCACAAACAGTTCTAAAATCACATGTGATGAATCTAAACAAATGTTTAGTCCAACCATAGCTCAATATTAGAGTAAGAAAAAATGCAGTACATACACTGGGGGTTAAAAAGTCTAATCTAACTCTCTCTCTCTCTCTATAAAAACCAAATAAGACATTCTGAAATCCATGTCATTTCCCCCCCTCAATTCAACTAGTAATTCTGGTAAAATAGTTTGTAATTAAAATGTTGTATGAAATAATTGTCAGACTCTTCCCATTGTTAGTACAACTAATGCAAATATTTCTAAATGATATTCTGTATAACACCCCTAAATAAAGCATAACATCTCGGAGAAAGAATACTAATGTGGCTAACTGCATAACCTCGGTTCTCTCTAGAAGAGGGAACGAGTATTGCATAAGTTAGCTTATGCTACAGGAAAGATTAATCTTTTCGAGATATTGAAGCCAAAAAATTATCCTTAATTTTGTATTAATTGTCAACGAATTGCACCAGCTAGCATACCTAGCAGGCTGTCTAGTGTGCTCATTGGCTGTCCTGCGGCAACTGCAGCAGCCTACCACTGAATCTGGCGTGACGTCACGTCCAATGAAGGGGTGTTCGCGCCCTCATTGCGTCTTAGCCAGCCAGAGTGGGCTTGGCTTAGCGTATATAAGCGGGGCTCGTAGGCTGTCATCGTAGGTTTTCATCAACTGAAGAGAAAGTCACTCGTAGCGCGAGCACGACAGGTTATGCAATACTTGTTCCCTCTTCTAGAGAGAACTGAATTTACGTTAAGTAACCGATACGTTCTCTTACGAGAGGTTCTCTCATATTGTGTAAGTTAGCTTACGTTACGAGAGCCCTTTGTCAACGCCATGCTCGCCAAACATCCACTCATGAGTCCCAGGGAATCCCAGCAACGCGGGCCAGCACAAGTACATACTGTAAGCACTCATAGGGAATACAGAGTGGTGCTGCCAGTCTGTATTTAAGTATTTCAAGAAATACAAGTATTTCAAGTGTTTTCGCAACAAATGGAAGAAGACATACCGGTCTGTAACTTTCTAGATGTGCTGGATTTAGGTTGGGTTTCTTAAGCAGTGGGGTTACTCAAGCCTGCTTAAAAGCTGTGGGAAAGGTACCAGTGTGAAGAGACGTGTTTATGATGTGCATGTGTGTGGGTACAACTAGGGAATAAATGACTTGAAGTAGTTTAGTGAGGATAGGATCAAGCAGACATGTAGTAGGGCGATTGGAAAGGAGGAGTTTAGAGGGTAGAATGTGGTCGTTTGTTGGTAAAATGTTTGTGTCAGTTTGTGGATTGGTAAATTGGCTGCTGATGGTGTTTTTTTTTCTCTATGAAGAATGTGGCAAAATCGTCACCTGTTAGGGTTGATGAAGGAGGATGAGGAGGAGGGTTAAGAAGAGAGGAGAAGATTTTGAAAAACATGCGAGAGTCTGTTGTGATAGTAAGCCATTTTAGCAGTAGAGATATTAGCAGATCAATATCTCAAAAAGATTAATTCTTACCATAGCGTAAGCTAACTTACGCAACAAGAGATAACCTCTCGTAAAAGAACCATTGTTCTGGACTGTAAAGAGACACTGAAAGCATGTAAACACAGCAGGAGAACCCGTCAGGATGTTTTTGTCAAAAAAATCTGTAAATATCATTGTCGTGATCATTTGGCCCTCTAAGAGTATGTAACTTAGTCTTAATATGGCTTGTTGGGTTGCCACACTCTGCAATGACGTGAAGTGGCAGGGGTGTTAGAGGCTAAAAATAACAAGAGAGAAAAATTTTATGTAAGTGACCTGAGCAAAAAATGGTAAGCAGAAGGAAATATAGAATCTTATCTTATTATGGGGTGTCTGGGTGTTTTAGTACCATCTGAAACAGAGCAGGGTGATAATCAATGTGTGAAGCTCTTAGTTTTGAAACTGAAACAACAGCAAGATTTATATTGTAATATCATTTCACAACATTACTGTTTTTGAACAAATAAAAGCAGCCTTGGTGAGCACTTAACTTCTTTCAAAAACTTAAAAAAAAATCTTACCAACCACAAACTTTTAAATGGAGATATATTTAAAAAAAATTTTTTTTTGAGAAATAAATTACTGATCAAATAAAGCTTTTACTCTTACATCATGCCAATTCGGAGGCAGCTAACCCCATGAAATGTTGTATATATGGACAAGTACCTCATAAGTACACTTGTAAATGTGCTTCACACCTACAGTACAAGACAAACTTGCCTCATACAAGCTTCTCTTGAGCCTCATGAGAAATGCCATCTGCCAGAGTCGTTAAAAGTTGACATAACCTTTTACTCATTTCCACTTCGGGGTCCTAAGAGATCCAGCTAGGAAGGGCATGACAGATAGTGCAAGCCTTGACACATCCTTCAATCTCTCCAGCTGACCCAGATAACACAGAATATGATGAAAAAGTCTGCCAGGCTTCTAAAATTGTCAAAAAAAGCCTATTTAATATTGTCATATTAGTCACATTTAGGGAAATTTTAGTATACACTTGTCACAATTATGTTCAGTTTAGTTCAGTTTCTGTCTTGTCTGTATTAGTTCTCGGTAGTCACTATTCTAAATAGTTTACTGTGTACTGTGTATTTATACAACCTTTTATTTTCTGTCCATTTTCAGTTATTGTTTGTGTTAAGGTGGTCATTATCTTCCTGAGTTTGTTATTAAAGACTATCTAACACCATCTCTTTGGTTCTGTGCTATCTACAGCCACCTGACCATTACAACACTGTAAAAAAAAGTCGCTGCCTTAAATTTGTAAATACAATCAACTTAGATTTTTTAAGTCATTTTAACTTAAATTGTATTAAACTGATTTTTTTTTTTTTTTTAATGTGTTGAATCTTGTTTAAAAGCTCAGAATTGCTTAAAATACCTAGTTCTGTCATTAAACTATACACGGTGCAGGCTGATAAGTCTTTGACTCATTTGGTAGAAATCACATAATTATCTAAATGGCACAGCTGATTGGTTGCTGTTGCATCAGTGTCCGATGAGCTGCGGCTCAACATTCAAACAAATACCGGTAGTGTTGCTGTTAGCAGTCTGCAGCGCACTTTAAGAAACTCTCCAGCTCCACTATAGATCTGCTACGGTGGTTAAATCATCTATGTTATGAGGACATGCATGCTCTTACATCTTACATGCTCACAGCAATGTCTGTGATTGGCAATAGCAAGTATCAGTTGCTCTGCAGCAGAAGCAGCGTAGCAGATCTATTCCACCAAGACTAAATACATTAACATTGCCTTAATCATAACCATGCCAATCTCCCAAGAGTTGTCATGACAGAACTTATTTTTATGAGTTAAAGCAATGTAAAAAAAAAAACATGTTGTTATGACTTATTGGTCATATAATTTGTTACGGAGTATAAATGGTTTATAATTAGATTAAACAAGCTTTTTAGGAAAGAAATGACATGGGAGGAGTGCAAAATGTCTAACATCACAGATCTTATGTTTTCAAATCTGTGATGCACAGCAGGCAAAGGACTGAGATAAGACAGAGGGAAGAGCAAGATAGTGACAAGGTCACAGGATGGACAGACATGTTGTAAAGAATACACAATCCATTCTCATAAAGCTGGAGAGGGCCGCTTCAAGGAACAGCTATTGATCCAGGCAGGCTTTAGTGTTTTGTTTCCTTTTAAATCAAGAGAGGATTTTCATGCTTTTTGAGGCCAACCCATTTAAAGCTGCAGTCTTTAGCTTTTTTTGGGTTAAAAATTATCCAAAATATATATTTGAGAAAATACACAACCAGCCAGTGTTCAAAACTCTCTGCTTGCCTTAGCTTGAATCAAAGCGGTAATCTTGTAATAATGTTTTTAATTCCAGTGGTACTGGTGGGTTTCCGAGGGAGATTCAAGCATGTCTTTGCATCCTGAATGCTCCCGAAGCATCCCGAATGCTCCACATGAAACTTTAGTCTCCTGACATTACCATTGTGCCGATTATTTTGATATGTGCGAGGGAGAGAGAGAGAGAGAGAGAGCAAGACAGCGCTTAATTTTGAGACGGTGAAGCCTGAGAGAGAGTGCGCGCGCACGAAAGGGGCACTCTCTCTCCCTGCTCGTTCAGTTTAACATGCGCACTGTCACAAGCACAGCGGTTCATCACTACAGAAATGAAAAAAATACAAAAGGCACAGTTGTAGCCTACATACTATGGTTGACTCAGAGCAAGAGCATCGATAAGAGGACTCGTTAACGTCGAGGGCATACAATATCGATGGATCGTAAAACTTAGAACCGGTTCTCGAGTGGAACCGGTTTTCGATTCCCATCCCTATTCTTCGTTGCTCTGATTGGTTGTAGCACTATCCAATTTTGTGCAGAGAGAATTTGAAAGACAACCATTCATTCCGCCCCTCGGATTGAACCCTGTAAATGAAGAGTTCCCAGACCAAACATCTTGATGTAGGTCTGGCATGCCAGGCTACTTAACACCATCACTTCAGCACAGGCGCTGTCCACGAGACATGTCTACACCCTGAAGTGGAACCTGTTCGTCAAATGGTGTTCTGGCCAGGAGAACCCCTGAAGATGTTCGATGGGGTCTGTGCTTTCCTTCTTCCAGCAAGGGTTGGAGCGAAGTCTCCAACCCTTGCTGGATGGGGGAGGGACGAGGAACGATTAAATCCTCCTCGACCCCCCTCCATACCCTCTTGGGATCTTTCCCTGGTGCTCCGAGCACTTCAGGATGTTCCCTTTGAGCCTCTGCAATCAGTAGACTTAAAAGCTTCTTTCCATGAAGACTTTGGTAGTGGTTGCATTGGCCTCCATCAAGAGGGTAAAAGACCTGCACGCATTTTCGGTCAACGAATCGTGCCTACAGTTTGTGCCGGGTGACAACCATGTGTTATTAAGACCCCGGCCTGGCTATGTGCCCAAGTTTCCTACCACTCCCTTCAGAGACCAGGTAATGAACTTGCAACCGCTGCCCTTGGAGGAGGCAGACCCAGCCCTGGCTTTGCTCTGACCCATTCGTGCTCTGTACGTGGACAGAACTCAAAGCATCAGGACCTCAGACCAGCTCTTTGTCTGTTACGGAGGCCAGCAGAAGGGAAAGGCTGTCTCCAAGCAGAGGATGAACCACTGGATTGTGGAGGCCATTGCCTTGGCTTACCAAGCTCAAGGTGTGCCCTGCCCACTCAGGTTGCATGCACACTCCACGAGAGGTGTCATCCTCCTGGGCGCTGGGTCGTGGCGCCTTGCTAACAGATATCTATAGAGCTGCGGTCTGGATGACACCTAACACGTTCGCTAGATCATATAGCCTACGTGTAGCGCCGGTCTCCTCCCGTGTTCTCACCCTAAATGGATAGAAGCACTGAGAGGCCCGGCTCTGTCGGCTTGGTGCACCCTACTGTGCATCCCTATTCTCCAGAGTGAAAAACCTGTCGAGTCCTCCAAAAGCCCCTCGGCCTGGACATGGCGGAGCGTCCGGAGCCAAGCCTCTGTCTGTTGAATCCTTGAGAGCCATACCCGGGCTGGGTTCCATGTGCGACAATTTGGGGATCCCATATGTGTGTATGTTCCACGGTTGCTCCTAAGACGGAAGCCTGTGTCTTTCCCATGGGCTAAGTCACCCATTATTTCATATGCAGTACAGGCTTTGGGTTAGTCCATATGTATTTCCACATTACTTTCTGAAGAAAGTGGCTTCCACAGAAAAGGGCATGCTTTCCCAGTGTTATCCAAGGTCTCACTGTGTGGGTTTTCACGGAACAACAGTATCAGACACTCCCCGTGTGAGCATCCTCATATCGTCCTTCAGGCAAGAAGGTGCAGAGGCTTGCATGGGGCGCTGGATGGGGTGCAGCACCTCTTTGACGCTTTGGAAGGGATTCCTATTGGTTAGTCATGACCTACGTTGTAGTGAATGACTGATAGGGAACGCTAGCTGCTTGTTATATACCCGTGCTAACAAGGCTGTGCAGCTGATGCAAATGATTGTTTGTGAGGCTTGTTTTAGTTTCAATCAAAGTAGATTGGCCTCTCTACCAAGATTCCTATTGGCTATTGGTCAGCCGTCCCTCCCTCAGGGAACGAGGGTTACCATATGTTACCGAGATATTTTTCTTACAGCACTTGATATAATTAAACATCAATTTGATGGCAGATCCATGAATTTCAAACGACAATCACCAGTGACAACAACAGACTCACCAGCTGTAAAATGCAAAAGACTTCATCCAGACTTCAGAGTGGCTACAAAAAAAGAGACTGCAACCGGACCCATGTAAAAACAAGGATGCATATCGGAAGGACATTACATGTAGTCACGCAATGCTTGCTTACGTTGTTAACATTAACAATTTGAGAACAAAGTAGAATTTGCACGGTTTTGCGTGATATGAGAACTTATAAGTGATTGTTAGATTCAATCAGCGTGATTTACTGCAATGTCAGAACCAGAAAAAAGTGGATGTTTTCTTACTAGTTCAGATGACATTATCTTCCTGAAACATCGTATCTAACACCAGCTCCTTCGTCATGTGCTTTCTACAGCGACCTGAAAATGACAACACTGTAAAAAAAAGTCGCTGCCTTAAATTTTTAAATATAATCAACTTGGATGTTTAAGTCAATTTAACTTAAATTGTATTAAACTGATTAAAACATTTGTTGAATCTTGTGTAAAAGCTAAAAATTGCTTAAAATACCTAGCTCTGGCATTAAACTCTATATGGTGCAGGCTGATAAGTCTTTGACTCATTTGGTAGCAATCACATCATTATCTACTCAGCGCGATTTACTGAAATGTCAAACAGAACAAAAGTGGATGTTTTCTTAATAGTTCAGATGACATTTTCCGGTGAAAATTCTTATGTTGGTCATACTTCCAAAAAGAATAATCTGAGATTCTGAATGCCAATATCCACATCGGCATGGTGACTGACAGCTACACAACACACTCTCCTCAAACACAACATTGTGTTCATCTGCGCTGTGTCGTGTCGAGGGTAATGAAGTACAACTCACGTAAAGTTGATAATTCCGCAAATCAATGCAATTGCAGATTTCAAACAAAGATGAAAAACGCCGGACTGCAGCTTTAAAATCAGACAAGCACTTGGACTTAAAATAATAAAGATTATTTACTCTAAATGTGGATAATACTGCTATAATTAATATTTGGAATGAAAATTATCACAAGGCTTATATAAACAACAGAAGAAAAACAGTAATAAAAAAACTAATAAGACTGCAAAATTGTACCCAATTATATCATAATGAAATACAGAAGCTAATATTAGAAACAAATAAACTGAGGCAAATTATTGCAACGGCTGGGTTATTACTGCTATAGTCTCTTGTGCACATTAATTGTGCATATTATTGTTTTTTCAGCTCTCATAAATATCTGAATAAATCTCATTAACAACAGTTTATCTCCCTCAGAGGAAGCCAAACCAGTAACCTCAACTATTCAGAGGCCTTTATGGGGACACGTTTGCAGCAGTGCTAAACTGGCACTGTTCAGTTCAGGATTTAACAGCATCAGTGCAGCTTCCGAGTATTGAGCAAACGTCAACTCTGATCCAAGATCAGCACTGTGGAAAGCATTAGGCAGTCATGTCAAATGAGCTACTGAGCGAGGGGAAGCATGAAAAGCCATTAACACAAAAAGAACCTGCTGTTCCCTCTTGCCAAGGGCAAGTCTGGGCATACACCTTCCTATAACAAAGACTTATGAGGAAGAGTTCATCACAAAATGAAAACTATTATAAAAGTCCAAACAGTTGATTCTAAGTCTACTGGAGTCATACGATAGCTTTTCACTAATAAAGGGGTAAGACATCCCTCTCTGAATGTTTTCAAAGGCTATTATTCAAAATGGCACCATATGCTGAGAAACAACAGATATAAACCAGTGAGATTTGGCATTAATAATTGTAATACTGGCGCCAAGAATGAGGCTGATGTGTGAGATTCAGTGAAGGGAATGCTCCTCTCATAAAGCCATCATATATCTTCAGAAGACTTAGTAAAAACCTAGTGCATGAGTCATGTGGTTCATCCCAACTTAAAAAAAATATATATATTTTTTTTTTTTTGCTTACTAAATAGATCATCTAAAAATGAAAGATACGCCAGTTATTCACCTTCATGTCATTCCAAACCTGACTTATATTCCGTCTCATTTGTGCCTATAATGCAAGTCAATTTTCTTCCAATTTAATCTCATATGTTCCACAGCAGAAGAAAATTAGTCATACAGGATTGGAATAACATAAGTTGAGTAAATCATGACAATAATATTCATTTTGGGTGAATGGTGCCTTTAAGCTTGATGGACATGTTCATTAACAAAAATGTGTAATTTTTTCCCCCCACAAATTCTTCTTTTGCATGCATAAAAATAACAGCATTCATATTTGAAATGGCTTTAGGGTCATAAAATGACAGACTGTTAATTATTCGGTGAACTATCTCTTAAATATTTACATTTACATTTAGTCATTTAGCAGACGCTTTTATCCAAAGTGACTTACATCTGAGGACTAAATCAAACAAGTCATTGTGAAGAGGGAATAACAACACAAGAAGTGCTCAAAATACAATGTTCAAACATTGCTCAGAGTAGTATAAACCAGACAAGCAAGGATTTAATTATTATGTCTCCTCTCCACCAGTAAGCTGGTGTGTGGTGAGCGTTCTGGCGCAATATGGCTGCCGTCGCATCATCCAGGTGGATGCTGCACATTGGTGGTGGTTGAGGAGATCCCCCCCTTCTATGTGAAGCGCTTTGAGTGTCCAGAAAAGCGCTATATAAATGTAACGAATTATTATTATTTTTATTATTATTATTTATTATTTTTTTTATATCATGTGCTCACGGAAGAGATGAGTTTTCAGTTGTCTTATGAATGCTGTCAGGGATTCTGCATTTCGGATGATGATGGGCAGATCAGTCCACCAGCATGGAACCGTAAATGAGAATGTTCTAGAGAGTGATTTTGTTTCTCTTTACTAACACCTGAACACAAATAAATCCAATGCACATTGTGATATATATTTTTTGTCCCTATAAAAACATTCCTGTCAATGAATTATAGCTTTAACACTGAGCAAACCAGCGTTATACTTGTATGAATCATGTTGTTATAAATGCAATAAGACATTTTGAATCTACACAAAACATTCATGCTTTAAGCCAAGTCACCTTAATTTATATAGCGCTTTTAACAATATTGTTTTAACTTTTACAATAGTTTTACAGTGATAATAGGAACTTAAAGTAACAGAGATTTTTTTGGCTTTACAGCAGCTCTAGAATACAGTTATTGTCCAGCTAAAGTTAGTTTTGATTGATTCACTTCCATTGCAAATATCATTAGTTATTAGGGGCCGCTAGCACGACATCATTATAACAGAAAACCCTTAATGCACAACAACAGTGCCTGGTGGCTCAAGTGCGCAAACCTTGAAATAGGTTCCAAGGTGCAAGCCTTGAAAAAAAGTTTTCTCTGCACAAACGTCAAAAACGCAAACCTGTGAAAAAGCTGACGGCATGCACACGCATATTACTTGTTTAGTCTATAGGTATGCACGTTTGAATCTATATGTGTGCAGGATGTAGTCTTTCACTACAAACTGACCTCAACAAATTACTTGTCTAGCCTTAAAAATGTATAAGGGACTGTTCGTTTTTTTTTATTTAAGGGGCTACCGTAGGACTTTTGAGATCTACAGTCAAAATAGACTTGACCCTCCCTTCGTCAGCAATACATTTTTCTATGACCCTCCAAAATGATTTTGAAAAAAGGCATGACCCTCCCTGGTAATTTATTGATTACTTCTGTGCTGGTTTTGCTTGGCAAAGATGTTCAGATATCTATGCCTAGTAGACCTACACCAAATGTTCATTAAAAAGGGTCCTATAAAGGGCTATATAGTGCAACATATAACTACGAAAAGATTGGTCTCTGCGATGAATAAATGTAGGCCAACCACTGTAGCATGCATTGCAAACTCTTTTACTTGTGTTTGTTTTCAGAGATGATAACAGTTGTTTTATATTTGTGCTTTTGCAATATTACGATTTTTGATCGTGGATGATTTAATGTCTACACTGTAGGGTATCTGGACTGTGTCAGTTGTGACTCATTAAATTCTACAAGGTGAAAAGCTTTTAACATTTGACTTGCGTCTAGTAAATCACCAGGAAGCGCTAGAAAGTCTGTTCCTAATGGCATTCATTGACACTTTCAGAGCGATTGTAAGTTAAAGCAAAAACACCCATAAAACCAGCGATTAGAAAGCTTCACACAGACATTATCATCTAAAAACCTTCCCCCCTTCCAGCAAGAAGGAACGTTGTATACACCACATACACACACACACAACACACACACACACACAAACACACAGAGCCAGGGGTTCAAGCCTCAAAGAGATCACTATCTCCTCAGAGACAGGCCAGGTGGCTAGAAAAGCTCACTCCAGAAAACGCACACACATAAACAGACATTCCTTCATGGAAATCTGTAACTTGAGTAATTCTGAAAAGAATAAGATATATTCCCGCATACTCATGTGTTTTATTGTCATTTTAGTCTAATCATGACTTCTCTAGATGTTTTAGACACACTCTGAATGCCTATATTCATGCATATGAATGTAAACTTACTTTCTTTTCTTGTTTGCACACCTTGCGTGGTATCATTGGAATCCTTGTGGCCTCCTCCAGTCAAAAATGTATCTTAGGTTATGATACAACGTATTACACTATACTTTCCATTCTTCAGCGTAGAAATGATGTGCGTCATGATTCTGACCACCCTTGTCATAAAACATGCAAATGAACGAGCCTTGACAATGCAAGTCATTAAACTCCCTCCAAAGGGGCATTTTCCCATTGGCTTACACACCTGTGACATCTTCACGCTTTAAAATCACTGATCATCAAGATTATTTCTCTCTCTTCCTTTTTCGGGCACTTCATTATGTAACTCCTTCATGATACATATGAAAGCAGATGAAGAGAACATAATATCCCTTTTTGGGAGATGTAATAATGTAAAGTCTATCTGGTTCAAAGCCATATGAATTATTATTAATTATTGAATACATATTCCCCAAATCGACCAGAAAGACTCTACACCATGTTCTGGTTTTGAAGAAATATGCAACAGCGCACATTTTAGCAGCTGCCGTTCTGGCGCTTCAAGCTTGGTTTATACTCGCCGCATCCGCACAAGCACAAAGGTGCACAGGGCCCATTTTGCTTGGCGGTGTGCACGGCAGATTTTGTTACTGCATGCGCGACTCCGAATCCGAAGATGCACGACTTCGAGCCGAATCTGGTCAGCATATAGCATACATCCCATCACACCAGCACCCAGTTTGTGCATCTAGCTAGTTAGCTAAATTTACAAAATGAGCCTACAATAGCAGACATAAGCCCTTTTAATTATGGTCCATGTTTTATAAAAAAAAGCCCACGGTAAAACTTGACGTACATTCGCATCACATGTTAATGCAGGGGTAGATTTACACTCACAGGACACTGCACCTATTCGCAATCACAAAAGTTTATTATTTGCTCGTACTTTAAAGCTTTGCCGGGTAAACATTTCATTGTCGTTTCATTTAATTATGCACGCACTGTCAAACAGCTCCAAACTGGACTTTACCTTTCGCGTTTGGTGTTTGAAGTCAGACCAATCCGCTAGTGATGGGGGGTCGATACTGAGAGAGCTACATGGAAAAATATGCACCAAACAAGCCACTTTGAAATGTTGAGGTTTTCATGAATACAAAGGTTGGATGACCCTCCCCTCAGCAAAGAATAAAACGACATGACCCTCCTGTGAACTGGAATTATTTTGACAGCGTTTTATCTGTACAGGGGTAAAGGGAAGGAGGCCTTCATAGTGGGGAGACTAGTTGACACTTCAGGACTGTGTTGTCGTCGTGTCCAGGCGCAGGTCCTTAATACTGTTTGTACACTGTATTGGTACCTCAAAATGTGTGTTCATACGCAAACAAAACATGGCAAAACCGGATTTAACTGACATTAAAATTTCATAATCTTCTGATCTATGTTCATTACACTGGTGTATTTCCTCTAAACCGTGTGCACACACAGACACACACGACGATGCACACCCACACAACAGTTTGGATGAGCTGTTCACAGCTGGCGTAATGCATTCATAATATTTCCCCTGCAGGGTCTTTAATGTGAGTGCGCGGATACACAGAAGAGTCAGCGGTGATCCTGCGGGCCTGTAACGGATGCTGGCTGTTTGCTCTGTGACGGATGGGGGATAATGGATCTGATTGTGGCAATGATGTTTGCTCCCGTCCGCTGACTGTGCTGAAGGCGGTCTCTGGGAACACAGTGTCACTGTCTGGCCTTGTTTGATGAGGTTTGTTACTGGGCAGTGTCAGCACGCTGGGCTCATTCTAACCACCCCAAATCGACAGAACAGAACTTCGGGATTCAGCAGCTCAAGGTCAGTCTGTACCCAGCGCAATCTGACTCGGACTGGACAACAGCTGTTGACCGGAGAGCAAGAAACGTCTCGGTTACGTATGTAACCCTCGTTCCCTGAGTAGGGAACGGAGACGTTACGTCAGAAGTGACGGAGATTGGGGGTTTCGCATAGAAAGCCAATCCTCTTCGAGTATTAAAACACGAGCCAATGGCATGCAATGCCTTGGGGCTGCGGAAATTTGCATAGCGTACTCCGCCCTACTCCGTGAGTATAAAAGGAGGAAGTGAACGCAACCGCAGTATGTCTTCGCTGAGGAGCCAAGACTGAACTCGGCCTCTACCCAGCGATACAGCAGAAGTGGCAGGGAGACGTAACGTCTCCGTTCCCTACTCAGGGAACGAGGGTTACATACGTAACCGAGACGTTCCCTATCGTAGTCACTTCGAGTTACGTCAGAAGTGACGGAGATTGGGGGTCTGTGCCATCACGCCATCTTCAAGCTGTCTTCCAGTGCCCTGCGAAAGACTGAACCCCCGAGCCTTACCTCTTTTTTTTTTTTTTTTTTTTTTGGGGATCCGACTTTGACACAGGATTACCAAGGTACACTGGGAAACATATCCCGAAGGGGACATGCTACCAGCTGCCTACCGAAGGGAGGACTTAAGGATACACATATGGCCACATAGGAACGCATATGGAACACTGGAGTACCAACCGCAGGTGGCTACTGATTTAAACTCCAGGGGTGGCAGATGGCTTGCCAAGGGAAGACACATGCTCAGAGAGGCTTACAGTGGATAATACACATGAGACGGTTACCATGGGGAACCGTGCGCATGGGGGCACCTAGCTAGCATCCAGAGCAACGCAGTGGTGCCCGCATCGTCGGTGCTGGAGGACTCAAGACTTCAATGGAAGAACTGAGGAAATATCGCACTTATCCAGTCCGGGGAGTGGAGTGGCGAGCAAGCGAAGACACCTGAGCGGATCCAGAACTGGCCGAAACGAGTACGTGAGAGGATACCGGCTCAATTCGCAGATTATAGAATCTGGCGAAGGTGTTGGGTGTCGCCCAGCCTGCAGCTCTGCAGATGTCTGTTAGCGAGGCGCCGTGCGCTAAAGCCCAAGAGGAGGCTACACTCCGAGTGGAATGGGCCGTCACACCAAGGGGGCACGGAAGGCCTTGCTGCTGGTAAGACAAAGCAATGGCATCCACTATCCAGTGGGACAGCCGTTGCTTTGAGAGAGCCCTTCCCTTCTGGCTCCCCCCATGACAGACAAAGAGCTGGTCTGAGGTCCTGAAACACTGCGTTCTGTCGACATAGGTGCGGAGAGCACGTACCGGACAGAGCAGTGCCAAGGCTGGGTCTGCCTCCTCCAGGGGCAGCGCTTGCAGGTTCACCACCAGGTCCCGGAGGGGAGTGGTAGGAACCTTGGGCATATATCCAGGCCGGGGTCTCAGGAATACGTGAGAGTAAGCCGGCCCGAACTCCAGGCACACTTCGTCAACAGAGAGTGCGTGCAGGTCCCTTACTCTCCTGATGGATACCAATGCAATCAGGAGTGCTGTCACATAGGACAGGGCAAAAACTCTACCGACTGCAAAGGCTCCAGGGGAGGCCTCTGCAGAGCACCCAGGTCTACTGAGAGGTCCCCAGAGGGCAGGAGGGGAGGGAGGCAGATTTAGCCCCCTCACTCCCCTCAGGAACCTGATGACCAGGTCATGCTTCCCATAGACTTACCTTTCACTGCATCATGAGACGCGGCAATGGCCGCGACATAATCCAAAGGGTGGAGGGCGACAGCCTGCGCTCCAACCCCTCTTGCAGGAAGGAAGCATGACTCCGATCGAACATCTCCGGGGGTCTTCTCAGCGAGAAGAACACCAATTGACGAAGAGGTTTCACTTCAACGCATAAAGGTGTCACGTGGACGACGCTCTTGCGGAAGTGATGGTTGCCGCCACCGCAGGTGGCAGCGAACTCAAACCTGCCTCGTCCCGTCCTGGAGCCACACGTGCAGCCTCCAAGATCGGGACGAGGGTGCCACAGAGTGCCCCGTCTCTGAGAGAGTAGGTCCGGTCTCAGAGGAATAGGCCAAGGAGGTGCTGTCGCGAGGAGCAAGAGTTCGGAGAACCACGTCTTGGTGGGCCAGTAGGGGGCTACCAGCAAGACCTGCTCCTCGTCCTCCTTGATCTTGCACAACACCCGTGCAAGGAGGCTCACTGGGGGAACGCACACTTGCGTGGGCCCCGTGGCCAGCTGTGCGCCAGCGCATCCGAGCCGAGAG
Organism: Pimephales promelas; assembly: GCF_988280905.1. NCBI lineage: Eukaryota > Metazoa > Chordata > Actinopteri > Cypriniformes > Leuciscidae > Pimephales > Pimephales promelas. The sequence continues at coordinate 26,100,943 of NC_142769.1, forward strand.
AGCCGCGGGTCAGAGAATAACTGGGCGCAGTGGGACGAGTCCCGAGAGGCGAACAGGTCTAACTGTGCCTCCCCGAACTGGTCCCAAATCAGCTGGACCGACTGGGGATGGAGTCGCCATTCGCCGGAGATGGGACGGGCCCGGGACAGCTCGCGGCTGCCCGGTTCCGGTCTCCAGGAATGTAACTGCACGAAGGGACCTCAGGTGCTTCTGACTCCATATCAAGAGGTGGCGGGCGAGCTGCGACAACCGGCGCGAGCGTAGACCCCCCCTGGTGGTTGATGTACGCTACTGCCGTAGTGTTGTCTGAGCGGACAAGCACATGCTGGCCCTAGAGCACGCTCGGAAGCGGTGCCGGGCGAGCCGTACTGCCAACAGCTCGAGGCAATTGACGTGCATGAGGCGCTGGGCTCCTGTCCAGGAACCGGCGGCTGCATGCCCATTGCACATGGCACCCCAACCCGTGGTAGACGCATCCGTGGAGACAACGAGATGCCTGGAAACTCGCTGAATAGGGACCCTGTCCGTAAAAAGCTGAGGTTCGACCACGGGAAGAAGGATCGGCGGCACGTCGGAGTCACTGGAACTCGGAGCGAGCCGCGATGCCATGCCCACCTCGGGACTCGATCGCGAAGCCACAGCTGAAGCGGTCTCATATGAAGCAAACCGAGCGGCGTTGCCGCGGCCGCGGATGCCATATGCCCCAGGAGCCTCTGAAATAGTTTCAGTGGAACCGCACTCTTGCCCTCGAACTGTCGAAGACAAGCCAGCAGTGAGTGCGCGCGCTCGTTCGTGAGCTGCGCGGACATGGCGACCGAGTCTATCTCCATGCCGAGAAAAGAGATCCTCTGCACGGGGCAAAGTTTGCTCTTTTCCCGGTTGACCCGAAGGCCCAGACGGGCTAGGTGCCGTAGCACCAGGTCTCTGTGTTCGCAAACCTGAGCTCGAGAGTGTGCTAGTAACAGCCAGTCGTCGAGATAGTTCAGGATGCGAACCCCGTGTTCGCGAAGGGGAACAAGGGCTGCCTCGACGATCTTCGTGAAGACGCGAGGGGACAGAGCTAACCCGAATGGGAGAACGGCGTACTGGTATGCCTGGCCCTCGAAGGCAAACCGAAGAAACGGTCTGTGTCGAGGGAGAATGGAGCCATGGAAGTACGCGTCCTTCAGGTCGATCGCTGCAAACCAATCCTGATACCGAACACATTCGAAAATGCGTTTGGCCGTGAGCATTTTGAACGGTAGTCGATGGAGAGAACGGTTCAAAATGCGCAGGTCCAGGATCGGTCGTAACCCACCGGTCTTTCTTGGGGACAATGAAGTAGGGGCTGTAAAGCCCGGACCTCACCTCGGCTGGAGGGACCGTCTCGATTGCACCCTTCGCCAGCAGGGTCGCAATCTCCGCTCTCAAGACTGGGGCATTGCCACCAACCATCGTGGAGCGAACTCCCCTGAAGCGGGGAAGAGACCGTGCGAACTGAATCGCGTAGCCGAATCCGATCGTTCTGATGACCCAGCGGGAACCCCGGGAAGCGCTAGCCAGGCTTCCAGGAAGTGAGCCAACGGGGTCATGCGAACCACAGACGTCCCCCCGGAGGGGCAGCGAGGCGGGTCGACCGGCATGCGTGCAGGAGTTACCCCGTCCGGATGCACCGTCGAAACCCGCTCCCCGACAGAAGAGACCAGGGAAGGCAGAGCGTTCCACGGGGGTCTGTTCTGCCGGGGGTCTGGCGACAGAGGGGGAAGGGATTGGCGTAGCCCGGGGACGACACACGCACCCTTCCGCGCCCTCCGAGACAGAGAGGAATGAACGGGGCGACGCACTGGACGTCGTGCGCGCTCATTCCAGTCTGTGTGCTCAATGACAGTGTCAGCTTTTCCTCAACCAGCTCAGGGAGCTAGCTAGAACAAAAGATTCTCCACCGGCCCTCCACCGGGGAAGGAGGGGCCCTGCCACCGCCTCCTGAGAAAAACCATGACACTATCACTGAGCGGCCCGCCTCAGGAACATCGCTTCGCCTGGCATCTAGCGGGGCACGCGGCCTGAGGGGGGGCTCTTTTCTTGGGACGCTTACCTGTGGCCTCCTCCGCGACGCGAACCGGCTGAAGGCTGCTGCTGGGGCCGCGTGGGAGGGAAGGGAGCCGCAGGGGGGCGTCCTCGGCGGCGAGCTGGCGGAGGCGTCCGAGCCGACGGCTGGTTGGAGGCAGCAGCTGGCCGTCGGGGCAGAGAAACCGCCTTCGTCTGCTCCTAGGCGGTCGAGAAGTGCTGGGCAAAGTCCTGGACCGCACCGCCGAACATTATGATGCTCCTGGACCACAGCGGTGGGCATCACCTGACCAAGGGAGCGAGCGACCGCCTCCGTGACCCGTTTAAGGACAAGGTAGGCGACAGGCTCGCAGCTCGCTTGGTCCGTCACCTCCTCGTGCACATTCCTGAGCAGCTAGCTTTGTAGGTGCTCATCATATGCAGGGCGGAGGCTGCCTGTCCCGCCGCTCTACAGAATCGCGCCGCCATAGACGACGAGAACCCATAGGCTTTGGAGGGGCATCTGAGAGCAACCGCCGGTTGACCGGGGGAGCCCCAGCGTACCCACAGACAGCCGCATCGCCGAGGGGAGGAAGGGCGGGGAACTAAGCACGCTTTTTTTTTTTTTTTAATTTATTTATTTTTTTTTTATTTATTTTTTAGTGCGTGTCAGTTCCGCATGCAACTCGGGGAAAAAAGGAAATTGGGGTTGGCCGTGGCCGTAAGGCGGCAGCGTTACCCAAAAACCAATTATTCAGCCGCGAGAGATCGGGGAGGGGCGGAGTTCCACCCCCACCCGATGCTCACGGACGCCCGAGATAGCACGGCCATCATCGCGGGATCAGACACGGCGGCGCTGACGCTCCCGAGGGAGGCAACGCGGCCGCATCCTCACTTCCCGAGGAGTCAAGCCCGCCTAGTGATGCTGTGATCGACATCGCATCATCATCTGGAGCGCTGCCCGAAGCAGCCGGTGCCACCGAAGAAGCAACCGACTGAATCGAACTAACGCTCGCTGGCTCTCGCACTGAGGCGGGAGGTGTGGCCCGAGGAATCGTCGGGGCTTATCCCACACCATCACCGTAAATCACCAGGTCCCCGGGTCGACGGGCCCCCTATGGAGAAAACCGATCGAGCGGGGGGGACCGGGACTCTCACTCAAGTGAGATCATTGAGTCTCGACCTCAGTGTAGAGATGGTCATGTTCCCACAGAAGGAAAATGAGTCATCCACGAACGCTGCTGCTGCATGCTGAAATGCCCAGGCATACAAAGCAGCGATCGTGACCATCAGATGACGACAGAAATCAATCACACCCAGAAGAGCACGGGCGAACCGTCTTTAAAAAGACGTGCGCGTGCAGCTCTTTCAATGAGAGGAGGAAATTCACTCTTTCAGCGCTGAAGCGACCAGGGAGAAGCGCAAAGTCTGGCAGACCACTGCTCAGATCGCAGGCGATGCAGAATCTCGCTGGGTACCGCCGTCACACCAACACTGAAGAGGACGCTCGTCTCGAAGAGTCTTGAACAGTGCTTTCAGGAGTGAAGAGGTTCTCTTGGCTCCGAAGCGAAAACATACTGCGGTTGCGTTCACTTCCTCCTTTTATACTCACGGAGTAGGGCGGAGTACGCTATGCAAATTTCCGCAGCCCCAAGGCATTGCATGCCATTGGCTCGTGTTTTAATACTCGAAGAGGATTGGCTTTCTATGCGAAACCCCCAATCTCCGTCACTTCTGACGTAACTCGAAGTGACTACGATAGGGAACTATAAAGCATTGGGGCAGCAGGCAAACACATATAGAAGATACCGCAAAAGATGAATCACACTGACACAATGCAGGCAAACATTATAGGGTAAAAAATAAGTAGTAGGAGATCTGCAACAGGAGGGGGTAGCTGCAACATTTAGCTTAGCCTTAGTTGTGTTTGTGCGGAATTTAACAAAGCCCCAAAGAACACTGTTCTGTATCATGACTAACAACACCATTAGCTAGGGCGATAAAACGATAAAGATAGTTATCAAAAATCTTCCTTTAAACTTGAAAGAAATAAAGATTTGACATTTATCGTGATAATTATCGATATCGACTGATAATGTTTTTGGCCATATCGCCCAGCCCAACCATTAGCTGTTCTAAAATCACTGTAAACCCCGGATTCACTGGGCTTATTGCTTTTATAAACCGGCTACATATACCTGGCAAGATTTATTTCAATTAACAGCGCATCTTTTTTATATAGTCTTACATGAAATATGCATCAAATGGCAGGTGACCCCATGGAGCAAAGTTGATATGTACTTTACACTAATGACATGACTTTTCATCAATAAGTATCATTACACCAAGCTGATATAAAGTATTACCCCCCCACCCCCCGCCAAAAAAAAAAAAAAAAAACTTGCAAGACATGGAAGAGTAAATGCAGAGTTCTTAAATATGTTGTCAATTATCGTGTCAAGATCATGCCAAGCAATTCCTCCATACTATCAAAAGACTAAATCATTGTTTTTGGTTTGCACGTCTATAGTCCAAAGGAGGTGTAAGAATGCAACATGCCACAGTGAGTTTTTCTAATGGAGATTCAGAACCATTAATTCCTGGTATAATGGAAGAGAAAGAGCCTGCTGTACAGTACACAGTGGAGCCTGTAGTAAATTGGATGTGGGTCAGAGAAATGCCACATATCTAGGCCATTAGGAATCGTACAGAGGCTTAAGCCTTCTCTCATTCTGGCTCACCTATTAATAAAGCCCATAGGGGAGAGAAAGATTACAATTCTGCCTATGACGCTCCATATTCACAAATCACAATCTCATTATTTAGCCAGACAACAAAGCTCAACTGTGCAGTGATGAGTTAAATCAAAGGGAATAGCTATTATCTACTGGCTACTCCCTAGTTTTTTTTTTTTTTGTTTTTTTCCCAATCTGATGCTGGATAAGTGCTGAAGATTTGCATTAAAAAAAGTCTGTCATCATTTACTCATCATCATGTTTTCTAAACCTGTATGATCTTCTTTTTTCTGCGGACACGGAAGTAGATATTTTGAAGAATGTTCGTAACAGTTTTGGTGACCAATGACTTCCATTGTATGGACAAAAAAAAAAAAAAATTCATACAGGTTTGGAACAATAGGGTGCCACCCAACTCAGGTCTCCTTTTCTGTGCCTAACACACTTAGTCATTGGGGGGAAAACCATAGATTGTTGCAACTGTTGGTAAGAAAGTTCCCTTGGTTAACAGGGAACTCTGATAAGCAGGACAGAATGAGGTTGTAATATATCCTCTGGAGAGATGTATTTCAAATATGGATAAAACAATGAAAGTGACAACAGCAGCAAAACAATCTTTAAGGCAAAATGAACCATGTCCTGCCATAATCAGACCTAAATTCAGCATGAAACTGAAGTTGCGTTAATATTTTAACATATATCTGAGCGATGCTTCTTAAACAAGAAAAAAATAAAACATAGGGCGGTACTTGATTTTTTTCATTGGGAATTGATTAAATTATTGTAGTTTCCTATAGTTGCAATTACAGGTCATCCCGCCCTCACACAGATAAACATGTCATCAGAGAAGAGAAAAGATGTCATTGCAAGAGGGAGGGTAAGTTATTTTAATTAAAGATGACAAGGTCACACCACACGAATTAAAAAAAATAAAATAATGATTATTTATAATAAACACTGCAATACACTATATATATATATATATATATATATATATATATATATATGAAGAGTTCAGATGCAAAAGCCTCTAAATGCCATTTGAAATTTTCTTCTAGAATGGTCATTTTTATCAAGCTTGTATATTTAAGTTCAGTAATTTCACTTAAATGGCAATTAATCTTCATTGCCATTTAAGTGGCAATGAAGATGGACCAGCATGACACCACAAGCTTTGGAGGCTGCAACGGATCCGTTGCGATGACCCCAAGAGTGTGGAACCAGGATCCTGAAGGGCTGAGGTGGAACCGGAGTCACTGAGGGCCAAGGTGGAGCCTAAGGGAGGGCAGAGCTAGATGGAGCTGTAGGGGCTGAGAGACGGGGTAGAGACCCTGGTGCAGGCGAGGTGACGGGATCTCTGATGGAAGTATAGCTGAAGGATCAAAGCAGACAGTGGAGCCATACGTCAGATGGTCAGAAGTGGTGCCGTGGGAGGGTGGACGCAAGGCAGAGGACTCGCGGCGACGGCCCGAGGGACAAGAACAGCGGCTGGAGGCGGAGCCGGGTATCTTCCTGACTGGGTGAGCCTGGAGACCTGAAGACCCAAGGCAGATCCACATAGAGAGAAGTCGAGGGGCTCAAGGGAACAAGCGGAGGTGGGGCAGATGAACTGGCTATTTTTGGAAGAGGAGGTGGGAGCACAGGGAACACAGTAGACACTGAGCTGTGCAGGGCCAAGAGCATTCATGTTGACAAAAAGAGAGCCCCCAAAGAACTCACTGTGGTTGAAAAAAAAGTAGCTCCTATTCTCACCTCGAAGACAGATTCCTGTCATGGATGGGCAGTCATTTAAAGACACCATTCCCATGTCATTTAACCCAGATTAAAGGGCACAGTGGCGATAAACCTGGGTGCTTTGGATACCACATATCCCAAGCAAGTTAAGCTAAGGGGGGATTAACGCCAGAGATCCGCATTATCTAGAACTCTAGGGTTTCAGCCGGTCAGGGGATGCAATAGTAAGACCCATTTCTGCCGGATTTTCCAGATTTGATCCCACTCTCGCCGTTATGGCTGGCAGGCTGAGCCCATGGGATAAGGCATTGGCCCTGTGGCTTAATCTAGTTTAAGTGGCACCCATGAACCACTTCGGTAAGTCTCACTCAATCAAAATGAATCCACCCATCTCCCTTTTCAAACCCAAATATAGATCACCTAAAAACATTGACAAAGATTATCACTTTGGGATAATACGGACTGCCAGGCACAGATGGAAAGCGCTGCAGGCTGGAATCATTTTGCTGCTGTTGAGTAAAGCTGAATGCTGGAACTGCAGCTGTTACTGAAATGCTGTATAGTCATAGAGCAAAAATAAAAATGGGAAATCTTATTTTATATTTACCCCTTCTACTATGGTCTGATACACTATATAAATGACAATCTATAATTTCAAATTACAAACATAACAAGACAATATCCACATATTTTGGTGTGAAATATTTTACATTGTCATTTCTACTATATCTAATAAAGTTAATGCTTGATTGGAGTTTAATATAAAATTGGAGATTTTGTGAAATATTATAATAAACTTTCTTTCTTCTGTGGAACACAAAATGTCAATTTTGTCAATATACAGTACACTACAGTTCAAAACTTATTGACCATCACATCAATTATTGACCATGAAAATAATTATTGGAAATTAGTCAATTTCTTATACTGGTGCGTTTCCAAATTCATAGTTCCATTCAAACTTACTTTATGAAAGAAGAAGTGATTTAGTCCCAAAGCAGTAGAAGGACTTTACAGCAATAACAATCCAGCAGCAATTGTGAAAAACTCATAATCATTACTATCATGCAAACTCTGACGTCTCTCTTCTCACTCTTGTATAGAGCTCATATGCATATAGATTCATAGCTCTTGCAAGGTTGCTTCTTTCCAAGAGTGAAATTGTTAGTCATGCTCGCATAAGGATGCAATCTTGCATCAATTTTTCCAAATTCAGGCAGAAAATGGTCCAATTTTGTCTGATGGTTGGAGTTGGTGGACATAGTTTGATAAAATATTCTTTGCACTAAAATATGAGCAGATCACACGAGCATTTAAAACAGAGCCAGACTCATTTTCCATGCCAAGTGCTATTTGTCTAATGTTTCACATTTTGTAGGAATAGCAGTCTCCACAGGGAAAAGATAATATCTCAGTCAGAGCAAGATTATGTTTAATAGCAACAGAACTCATAGTTTGTGATATGAAACTGTAAAATATACGGTTATAACCACATTGGCTTTATCAGATGTCTCAAGGATCACAAGTGAGTTAACTTGATACATTATTATCAGTAGAAATGAGAGCTGTAATGGACTAAAGGTCCTTGCACACTCTGTGAAAAACGCAGAAAATTGTGTGTGCACCCGTGATTGAGAAACATGAGGTTGTATTTATTTTTTAACTTGCAAAAATTTCGGACATGAATTTCCAACCCGGTCTCATCCCAAATCGTCATATAACTGACGTTTTGGGACGTCTTTTGACCATACGTCAATATTCGCCTTTTTAGGGCCCCCTTAAACGTCGGTAGATGAGGTTATGGGATCCTAACTCTACCCCATACCTAAACTTAACCCTAAACCTAACCCTAAACCTAACTGACGTTAAAGGTAAAGCGTCAGTTGTATGACGGCCCGGGATCGCAATCTACCGACGTTTAAGGGGGCCCTAAAAAGGCGGATATTGACGTATGGTCAAAATACGTCCCAAAACGTCAGTTATATGACGATTTGGGATGAGACTGTGTTAGAATTTCAGACTAAGTGTGCAAGGACCTTAATAATGTTTTAATGTGGACCACTGACATTGACAACAGTGCAAAAGCACGGCCAACACAAGGAAGTATGTATGACATTGTGGGTACTCTTCCTCAGGAAAGGCTGCAATAAAAGTTTATTTTGATAACCCAAAACTCAGACCCACCCATTGCTCATCTAATTGAAAGTGTTTATGTGAGCAACAGCAGGAGAGACCTTCATTCTCTCTCTAGAATAAAATCCAAATACACTCTAAACAAACAAGACAAAGCCTTTCTACAACTGGGATGTGCATGAACTTAACAGTAGCCATGAAAGTCACCAGGTTTAGGGCACCAAGTTTGAAGACAGATCATTTAGCCAGCATACAACGCCATGCAAAGCCGTCTGACAAGAATAGAAGCAACCACACCTGAATCTAAAGGACTGATGCAACGACAACGGCAAAAAATTTCATCACTTCGAATCTTGCTTTCTTCTTGTCTTCTTTGCCGCTTCTTTTAGCCTCCCTCCGGGATGACTGTAGGAGGGCGAGTGTTTATGAGTGGGCTGTAGTAGCAATAATGGTGGATGTTGTCTGTGCCAATGATGCAGGGAGAGGTATGATGGGTGTGCTGTTCCACACACACACACAGCAGGGGCATCCCCAGTGGGCTAGAGCCAGCATCACAACCTGACTACGACACACAGATCTAACCAGCAGAGACACTGCCTGACTGAAGGTCACATCAGGAACAGAGGAAATGGCAACACAGCAGGCAACCTGCTGATCAATACTAACTCTAATTGGCCAGTAAGTAAATACAGTACCAGGTAAAATAATATATATTTAATATGTAATAATATGGGCGGGTCCTGTGACCTGCAGACTTCTGCATTGTACATGAAATTATAACATTTGGGAAAGCAGCAAGGCACATCCGTTACATTTCACTATTTTAAGTGATCTAACTCTAAGGTACAGTACCACAAGTTGTCTTCACTGCCTCAGGAAAATATGGGGTTAAACATTACAATAGAAACTGATTATATTTCAATATAATATTTCAGGCTGTCTCATCCACTACATTACATTTGTCACAGAACATCATTCCTTATCCCTTTCAATACATAATTAAGGTAAGGATAAACAAAATACAATGTTGTGTTCTTTTTTTTTTATTAGATAAACATAAAAACAACATTGTGTTCTTTTGCTACATGTTGAAAGCCTTGTGACATCATCAGTGTAATTAGATACAATTTCCTGTGTCGGTAAACAGTTTAGCTAAAGGTCAGTCCGAATTAGTAGATGCCCTAAACGCGCTATGGCTAAAGGTGGTGGCCACTTAGCATAATAACAAGATAATGTCTTGGTTTCACAGACAGGGCTTATATTAAGCCAGGATTAGGCCTCAGTTCAATTGGGACATATAATTAGCTTTTATAAACGTGCCTTAGAAAAACATGGTTAATGCCAACTGGTGTGCATCTTGAGATGGCAATGACAACTTTTACGATATACCAGTGCAAGTTGCTTTCAGTTAAAACAGCTCAAACATGCATGTTAGTCTGGGACTAGGCTAATTCTGATTAAAAGATGTAAAAGAAGGAAAAGATGTAACTGCAGTCCCTTGAGCATGCATTAACATTCAAGAACCATTTTCCTAATATTGAATCAACTAGCAAAACAATTTTTTTATTGGATTTCTTTGCCCAGGTTTGACAATGATCCCCAATGGCTGACAACCTGCCTTTACGTAATTCGAAAATGAGATGATGTATCGCTCTCAGTTTATATATGAAAACATTTAAATTCTCTTAGATTTCTGGCACTCTGAGTATTAGTTTACATGCTTTATATTTTGGTGCTCTGCAGGGGCGAAAATTTCATCAAAATGTTGGGGGGGACAATAAACATAACAATTCTCAAGAGCAAATTTTGAAGGGGACACCAATAATACAGGCAAAAAAAAAAAAAAATACAGAGGAAAGCCTTACTACTATTAGTGTAGCATGGATACCATTTCATTATACTTCTTAAAATTTCTTTCTGGTTTAAGCCAGCGGCGAATCTGTTTACATACTCTCCTCACGCAGCGCAGCGATTTCATTTCATTCATTGACTAATTCTTTATATACTTTACTTATATTCTACTATATTAAATGATATAAACCAACTAAATCACAGTGAAAGCGTTAGAATCTAAATGCACAGCGCACCTGGACTTTCTCATCAGTGTATGGCCAGCAATATTGTAATGTTTAATGACATGAAGATAGTGTCTGTTAGTATTGTTATGTACAATTAAATACAATCGTTGCTGAGTCTGTGGTCTGAAAACTTTACCTCAGATCATCCGTTCACTGAATGAATTGAGAATCTCACCTGAAAAATCCAATAACATCAGCAATTGTCATTCAAGCAGCTGATTTCTGTAAATGAATGCAAAACTAAATGTATATTGCAGCATAGGGCGAAGTCAGGATCCATCAGCACTGATTTGAGCCAAAGATAATTTAAATTGTATACAAAACTATATAAAACTATGTAAATTGTATATAAAACTCTGTGGCGCAGCAGGGTTTTGAACACGGTCCTGAGCCGTCGCTGGGCGCCGCGGACAGACGCCGAACGGTGCCGCCGGTGTGTGTACACTCTATAATGTGTTCGAATTTTAAAGACGTGGCGCTGCGCGACGCGCCGCTTCTCGTCCGGTGTGCGACCCCCTTTACTGGAGTTCCACAACTATTCAAAAACTATGTTTTTCTCTCCCGCTACCGGAATGTGTGTGTCTGAGGTAAAAGGGACGAAGGCGGTGGACCAACGCACTGTGAGGCAAGGGAGGGGGGTCTCAAAATGTTTAGAACGCTTTTTTCGTTATTGCCCTGTTTGCATTTGTGTTATTTTATTTCTTAATTATTTTAAGAATATATCATTACATTATTTACAATACACATATTTTAATGTTTTTTTTGGGGGGGACAACCTTCAGATAGGGGGGGTCCTGACCCCCCCGACCCCCCCGCGATTTCCGCCTATGGTGCTCTGTAACTCTGAGCTCTTTCAAGCTGCCAGACAAACTGAGGAGAAAAGTACTCCCTTTAAAACAACCCTGCTTAATCAATTCAATGTCAAGATAGCCCAGTTGAATCACAACTTGGAGCCACGTTGCCATGGTTTCTGTCTCGACCCCCAGCTAGCTGCCAACAGTTTGGTTTGTTTGTTTATTCCTCAGGATAAAACTGGTATCAACATTACAACTGTGTGAAGTATGGTATGTCAATTTACATAAAATCCCATAATCAATTGTTATTTAAATTAACGATCAATTAATCGTTATCCTTAACTTCTTAAATACCTAACTACTAAGTTAGGTATCGCTTTAAAGTTTAGAAGATCGGCGTTAGTGAATATAAGGAATAAGACCTTAACAAGTGCTTTTAAATGTTCTAGTTTTTGAAAGTTCAATCAATGGAAACTGGACCTTGGGTATGGTGGGTGAATATAGAGGGCAGGGACTATTTGTAGAGACCAAACAGACACTGTTTTACAGATGGAGAGCGCTCAGATTGGTTTGTTTAGTAAAATCGATTGTTTGTTGTTTTTTTGTTTTTTTATGGACCCTTGTTTATGAACTGAATTGAGAAATTAGAACATTCCGGGCAGTCTGGTTGAGGAACGACCACTCCCCAAGAAGACAAAAGACCCTTTCTCGAAATGAACATTTGACTCTCTCTTGAGAAACTATAGCATCCCTGAGTCAATCACCTCCCCCATGATGTCTCTCTCACACACTCACACATCACCATATATTCACCCAAAAATCTATATGGTTTAATGTGAATAATTATCATAGAGTATTATTCATGTTTGGTATCATTTGAAATGTCTCTGTGTGACTGGTACAAATGCCTCATTCCCAAAGAAGTAAACCAAAAGGTAATAACGTTTTTAAGAGTTTAGAGAACTTGCACACAGAGGATGTGTCTTCCAGGCAAATGGCATTCTACTCCCAAAAGGTATACAGTCTGAATGCTAATTCCCATTGTTAGCAAATGTTTCCATGTGAAAGATGTTTCTGTCTATATAAATAAATGCAACATGATGTGGAGTGTATGAAAGACACTCAGCATCATGTATTTTATAATGTCAAGTTCACATCTTCTCTCTTCTCTCTCTGATTATGAAATTGGCAAGATACATTTACCTTACATAACAAATTGTTACACTTGATTTTATTTCGACTGACTGTGAAATTGTTTCCCCAATAGATTAAATGGATTCATATGTTACTGCAAGTTTTGCGTCAGATTAGTGACAACAAATATTTGGCAGTAATTCAAGTGTACGTAGTCCGCAAAGACAAGAAGTGAATTTCGTTTAATTTGGGTTTGTCTTACCTCTGTAAGTGTACGCCATAGTGGTCATACCTCTGCCTGAAGTAAACGTTACTTTAATTTCAAGTGTATGTAATCCACGGGGGCTAAGTATCTTTGATTGTGTAAGCATCCATGTGACCAATCTCAGGTATATAGCCAATTACCTCTGTTTGGTGACCAAAACTGATGAGCTTGTGATCGTGAGACCCGCGCTAAGCAGAAGGCGTGAGGACCTAAGAGCAACATAGCTTCCTAATATGAACGGGTAAAATAGATGTAATAACAAGGTCTATGAGAAAATATATTTCATTTATTTAATCTTGTTGTGTTGCTTGAAAGGAAAGACAGCAGAGACCTTCACTGGCTACCGTCATTGGACAGATTTAGACGGGCTTACAGTTAATTATGTTTCTAAATAAACTACTAGCCAAACTAATCAATTGCATGGCTTGAAGACATTAGGTGTTTTGGACTTGCTGTGCAGACTGATCAGTGTATGACATAAAAGTATCGCAAGAACGATTAGAGAGCAAATGGTTCCGTATGCTTTCTAATTGCTCTACTTTGATGTCATACATAAATATCAAGTCCAAAACACCTATTAATATATGTATAATACGTAAGTATGGTGCGCTCTTCATTTATTCTTGTGAGTCTGCTGAATGTGTTTTGCACATGAGCCATGCACTTCTCAAAACTACCTCTCTTATTTGACAAAATGAATTATTATTGACAATTTATCTATTATCGATTAATCGTTATCACCCCTAGTGTGAAGCCTTTGTTTTGTTTAAAATTGTGGTCTGTAACTAAGTAGGTGAGAATAATGGACTGGAATAGACAGTAGAGGATGATATTCACAAAATATCAAATATCCACACTCTTTGAATACATTTTATATTTACAGATATTGAAAACTGGATGATTTGCTTACCTGAACAAATCAGTTTCATCAACATGTACTCCCAGCCACAGTTTTTCTTATAGTAACATCCTAATCGATTGACCAAACAAGTTCCAATTTTGATCTTCTACTTTTTTCAAAGAAGGATGATGGTCTCATCTGCAGGAACGAGAGATTAAAGGGAGAGAGAGAAGGATAGAAATAATGTAAGTATGAAAGCGATGATCACCCAGATATTTAAACGCCCATGTGGCTACATCCCACCCTACCACCCACCCTATTTCAATCATATGACCACAGAACATATATATTATTTATGACAACAATGGGCATCTTCATTCAAATAAATCCAAAACACAAGTCAGTTTAGAGGGCATTTTTCCAGACAGATAAACCAACTAACCATCTCTTAAACACTTTAGCTAGTATACAATTCAAAAACAAGCACAATTTCAAATTTGCAGTATTAAAATGTGGGGTGATTATAAGACTTATTCTTGCATTTTCAATTCCAGTTGCACAAAAAAAGAGATGATTATACTGTATGCACTAAGATGCTTTTGAAATTGTTAATTCAAGTGCAAAGTACAATATCTACAACTTAATGTCTTCATGAATACTCTGGGTTATTTAGTTTATATTACGATTGATTCAGTTCATGATTCAATATATCATTCAGTACTAATGATTTATTAACAATTTGCACTTGATCACACTCAATACTTCTCAAAAACAACAGTGCCACAATTATAATATGAAAATGGAATTTAAACAGATGATAAAAATTATGTAAAACATAACTTTCTTGTTCTGGATGATTCCCTGGGCAATAACAAACAGAAAACCACTTCAAAGTATAGATTTTTCCATTGAACTGCAGCCAACTTGTGTATATATCTTTAAAATGGAACAGCTGAAAATCGAATGGCATGGGCTACATAAAGTAACCTCCAGATAACCTAAAAGATCTATGCCTAATTATACAGGATGCATTTGAGAAAGCATGCAATAATGTACTCACATGCTTTGGTGTAATTCCAGTCTTGATTATATCAGAAGTAGTGAAAACAAGAGGACAGTGCAGGAGGAAAACTGGAAATTAAAAGGGGCAGAGAGACAGAGAGAGAGTGAAAACGAGGGATGACATTTTAATTTCATTATTGTAGACTATTGTTTTATTTTAATTCAGCATCCCTGCTTGCAGAGTTGCCTCTGACAGCATTATCTCGTGGGATCTTGGGATCTCAGATGTGTGTGCAGGTGCAATCATTCAGAATCAAGGGAGACCAACTGACTAGAGCAACAAGCTATGGAGCATGGCTATAATTCAACAAACTAAGAGTGGTACATATAGTGACCTTATTGCAACATTGTTAGCTTACAATAATTTGAAGTAACCTACTTACCCGCTCGCAAAGAAGAAAATATAGTCTCATGCAAGTTAAGCGTCAGTGTTTCTCGGATTATGGACTCATAGTTGCAGCTGAATGTTAAACTGTAAACTGCTACCCTCCTCAGACGTGTTTCAGCCTACCTACCACATCCCTGCAAATTCAGCTCCTTTACATGTCTAAATATCTCGCGCGTTCGATTGTCTCGTTCACTGCATGCATGTGTCTCACATAAAATCACCTGACAGAGCTGCGCAAACGCCGCTTTAATCCGAATCCAAATTCCAAAACGATTTCTTACTTGATCACATCATTACAGAGACTGTTAAAATAACGGTTAACAATTGCTGTATGTGTATCCTCGCCTGCTCGCCGCCTCATGGCTGAATCTCCTGGCACTTCATAAGGCTTTCTGAATAAAGAAATGAGGGCAGGTGATGCTGTGCCATTAGAGAGAGAGAGAGAGAGAGAGAGAGAGAGAGAGAGAGAGAGAGAGAGAGAGAGAGAGAGAGAGAGAGAGAGAGAGAGAGAGAGAGAGAGAGAGAGAGAGAGAGAGAGAGAGAGAGAGAGAGAGAGAGAGAGAGAGAGAGAGAGAGAGAGAGAGAGAGAGAGAGAGAACGCGAGAGCGAGCACTGTACTCGCGATTGACGAATACTTGGAGAGTAAATAATACGTCTCAATAGAAATATATAAAAAAGAAAATCATAATCTTGCTTGATTTTCTCTTCTCTCAGATATTCTGTTGAGCTTCTTGAAACAACAGATTACTTTAACACCGTACAATTTGTAAACATGGCACAAATGAATAGAGTTCTGGGAACAATTCCAAGTGGCACATCATAACATTAATTGGTGACAAAGAATTGTGTTGATATATATATATATATATATATATATATATATATATATATATATGAAGAGTTCAGATGCAAAAGCCTCTAAATGCCATTTGAAATTTTCTTCTTTACAGTAATGATGATTTTTATCAAACTTGTATATTTAAGTTCAGTAATTTCACTTAAATAACAATTAATAGGTAATTATCATTGCCATTTAAGTAAAATTACTGAACTTAAATATACAAGCTTGATAAAAATTATCATTCTAGAAGAAAATTTCAAATGGCACTTAGAGGCTTTTGCATCTGAACTCTTCATATATATATGTGTGTGTGTGTGTGTGTGTGTGTGTGTGTGTGTGTGTGTGTGTGTGTGTGTGTGTGTGTATACTCCACACCAACACCACCGTTGCAAAGTCTTAATTTGCCGTGGTGATCATTCATTTCTGAGTGTTTCTACTGTGGACTATTATTTGGTGTTTGATCTTGGACTGTTTCTCTATGTGTGATTCTTTGTCGCCTGCCCCGACCTTTGCCTGTCAATTGGATTGTGATGGTCAGCTACCTGCCCAAATCTCTTGCATGTAATTTTGTACTGTGTATGTTTGCTGCCTCCCTCAACATAGCCTACCTGTTTTTGACTCTGATCTATTAAAGCTACAGATGGATTCTCAGTCCGATGACTCCTCATTACAGTGTGATGCAAAGTAGCTGTTTATCTGTCATTGTCTTTTATCACTTTACTATGGTTTACGTGCCACTCAGGAAAGCCCTATTCACTTTACTTGTCTTTCTGCAGCTGTTAAGTCTCAGTGGAGGTAAAGTACAGCAGGTCAGCATTTTCTAAGTGCAAGTGAATCACTTTCTTACACTAGTACAAGATCACACCTCTGGGATTTAAGAATGCAACAGCTCAGCAGATATAAATGGGAACAGAATGAGCATAAGCCATTAGATGAATTGCCATTGCTTGTTTCAAATCTCAACAGCCCCATTTTTTTTTTTTTTTTTTTTTTTTTTTTTTGGCATGAGCTGTGCCACGCCATACATCATTCGCTTTGGATAATTTAATAAAAAAGACGTATTATTATTATCATACTTAGTCTTGTCTTTGTATTTCAGAGCTGTATATGTGTTTGAGTCACCCTGGACAGACACACAGACTTCATCACCTAAATATGTTCTGTACACACAGATGGATATTTATACAAATGACAATAGTCTACAACTGAATTCACTATTGAAAACTGCACACAATTTTAAATGATGTTATGGTTATCCCCATATCAGAAATTTTCAGAATGGTTCCTGCTTTCAGTCCTGGATTTCAAACCCACAGAACCGCACATTTTGTATGTCTGTCATTGTCTGTCTGTCAAGTATGTCAATTCACTGTACTCATAAAAGGTCAGGCAAAAAGTGTACCTGGATGACTAATTACTTCCAGAGAGATCCAGAAGTGTGCATACGATGGACAATGACGTATGGCGATAGTCATCTGGTACATCCAGAGTACATTCATACTTCACACATTCATACTATATATATATAATATTTTTGCGGTCACAAATTTATTACTTGTTAAAAATAAGTACCTAATCAGCAATTTTGGATGCAGTCATAGTCTTTTAATGAGTTCACACTTACATGTAATCAGATAAAGTATAAATTATGTGTATATGGCATGCTTGCTGTTTGAGGAGAGGGCTCCGAACTCGGAATTTGGAACGAACCCCGAGAAGGCCCTGTTTACACCAAGATGCGTTTTGGTTGATTAAATCTCAGGTAGACGAGGAAGACACATATCGGTTTGCACCTGGTATCTCTTTTGTCCACTTTCAACCACCTCTGAACTGATTTCTTCAAGGAGAGGGTCTGTTTCAGCTTTCTTGATCTAAAGAACAAAATAAGCTTGCACAATTTACAGAGGTGACAGAAAACCATTCAGAAAGGCATCAGTTTTAGTTTCTGCTCTGACAGCCACAAGACCACACCAAACACTGTGAGTGCGTTTTAGAGCAGGTTTACAGGAACTAGTGTTTCTGTATGAGGTTATATAACATTCTTTTATCAGGAAAATCATCTTTAGTGTGGCCAAATTTTCATTATTGTAAGAAGACGTATGTTCCTTAAAATACACGCAAGAGAGAGAAGACAACACGAGAAGGTTAAAACATTCCTTGGATTTGATGACCTTTATTAACCTCAATTCACTCCTCGAACCTCACTCCTCAATTATTTCACTCTTGAAGCCATTAAACTAAATGTATTTATTTTCCCAATCCAAATGGTAGAGACAAGGGTAGATGAAACAGTCACATTTAAAGGTTTTTTTTTAAGTTTTAAAGTCATTTAAAGTTAGTATTTTTATTGACCTCAAATTAGTGTAACTGGGTGTTGTCATGATAAGCATGATTTATCAGCCCGTTCTCATCCCAAGGCGTCATACACTGACGCTTTTGACAAAGCATATAGGCCTACTTCCAACGCACATGGCACACTTTAGCGTCAATATGAGACGCAGATGGGCAAGAAGGTGCCTCCAAGTGGTCTAACCCTAAGCCTACCCCAGACCTAAACCCATAACCGAAGCGTGTTATATTGATGCTCAAGGGTGCCATGTGCGTTGGATGTATATGCATTGTCAAAAGCGTCAGTATATGACGCTTTGGGATGAGAATGCGTTGGTTTTACTTACGTTTTCAATGTGCTCTTGAGTTGGGATATCATTGCACATGCGCAGTCTTTTCAGTTTCAGTTTATAACTTGATCAAGTATTTACATGTCCTCTCAATCTGATTAAAAAAGGAATAAACCACCCCTTTCAATCGGATTGAAATTTCATTTGGACCGAGCTAAATCGGATCGATTGAAGGAGTAGTTCACTTTTAAAAAAAACTTTTGCTGATAATTTACTCACCCCCATAATGTACAATGTAGATTTTAACAGTTCAGTTGCGAGTTGCACTAATGGCTGAGCCCACTGCTCCCCCTCCCTTTCGAAGAAGCTATGACTTTGCTAAAACGGGACAAACATATTGTCGTCTTAAACAGCAGAGAATAACCAGAGTAAGCCAAGAGTGTGAAACATTGTCACTGTTTCAGTCCATTATAAACCACATCATTGATAAAGTTTACAAAGCCATAGTCAGGTGAGGATCAAGGGTCTTAATATATAATATAATAATATAGTAATCATCTTGTTTTTTCTAACAGGATAGTAAAATTTTAGCTGGCTAATATGAATTACTGTGGCTGAGCTGGTAAAAGCGTAAAGCATTGTTTGAACTTGACGCACCCGCATGAGCGCAAAGGTGTGCGCGGCAAAAATGACGTGATTGTAGCAAGCGCCCCCGCCTCCGCATCCCATAAACACAATTTACTACACACAAATTAATAAATAATAATGAATATAAATTGTTGTTTTTTTTTCTCTGGTTTTGAAAACTCTTCGCGATCGACTTAAAATAGTACTAATCAGCTGATTGTCAAAGCTATAACACAGCAAAGGAGAAGAACTAAATTACATAATCCAACTACATATTTTACACCACTGACAAGGGAAAAGTTAGTACTTATGGTGTCTATGGCTAGCTTCTAGCTTTCTGCGGCTTCTCTTTCAAAGTATGAATAAAATACGCTCTGTAGCGCTGTTTGTTCTCTGTTGGCTACGGTAGAAACATGAAGTCACAATATGTCAACTTTCATAGAAGGGGGAGCCCACAGTTATGTAGATATAAATGTCTCATTTTAAGGTAATACAAACATAACAGTTCACTGAGTAAGGTCTTTATACACCACTGAACACATAGTTATGGATCGTATATTGCATTTCTGTCAATAGATCCTCAGAAATATTACACATTGTGCCTTCAATAATTTTGTTTAAAAACGTATGCCCATAAATCACAAACCAACCAAACAAACAAAAACAAATAAATGAAAATCACAAAGTAGTCCTGTTGCTCCTTAAGTTTTGTTGTTGTAAAAAATAAATTATTTTCGTACTGCATAAATAAAATGGATGTCTGGCTTTCAAGGTGTCCAAAATGTTGATATTGTGCTGTCCTCTTGTGTTCACATTGTCAAACTACACTTAGAATGAAAGCTTTATTTTCTATTTTGAATCCTCATTTATGGTTTTAATAAAACATTAAATGATCCAGAAATGATGAAATGTGACAATGTGATTTGCATGCATATTCTGTATATTTCCTTCATATCTCTGTGCCTATCTGTTTGAAACTGTACAGGGCTCGGATGGGGAGTGTGTGAATATTATCACGTGAGATTGTGATTTTACAGAATTTTTTACCGATTTATATATAAAGAATATTTTACTTGAACAACATGAAACAAATTCAAAATATGTGTATGACAGTGTGTCAAGTTAAATAAATAAATAAACAAACCAAAGTTAAATCCAAACTCTGAAACAACCCTACTGACAATATTGCAGTGAAGCTCTAAAAAGATAATTTTATCATTCAGTTAATCAAAAAACGTTTTTTTTTTTGTTTGTTTTTTTTTTTTTTTCATTTCTGCCCTGTCCAGTATATTTGTAGGCCTACATTTGTCACCACAATATAATGCATGGACATTTTTTAATTTTTTTTTTTTCAAAAGCACATTCTTTTTCATGATCATGAAAAAATGTTATTCATTAAAAATGGGATGTCTATTTATTGTTCTGATGTTGTTACTTTTAAATCTGGGTGGAAATATAGAGTGGAAATAGGGATTTACTACTTTGAACTGGCTACTTTGGATGTAGTACTTCTCCAAATTATACTACAGTTAAAAAGTTTGGGGTAAGTACTTTTTTTTTTGTGTGTGTGAAAGGTACAATATGCAGGATTTTTCACCACCAGAGGTCGCCAACCTCTTACAATAACAAAGGTGTTAATTAATGACATATGCATTTAAAATGAATTCTGGATCTTGTCTTCAATCTGATGGATCTTTTATGGATGAGTGAATACATTGATGTTTTAACATGACTGTAGTATGAAGCAGGGTGCGATTGCAAGACGTATACCAGCGCCACACGCAACGCGAGTCCCCACGGATATAAAGGTATAAGGACATTTCATTCTACCGAACTACCCACAAGTGCTGAATTGGGCTTACTCGTTTTCCAGTTCGAATTCTGGGCTCTCGGGATGGCCCCTATTAGTTAGGTCAGTTTATTAGAGCAATGAAACTTGAGATAATGCAGCACTGTTTCCCTTGCTCTAACTGTACGTTCACACCGCCGGCGACTTGCGCTTCCAAAGCGGCCGGAAGTCATTCATTTTCAATGGAAGCTGGCTTTTCTCAGCTGCAAGGAGCGTCAAATCCATCGGCGTAGCGTTTTGGGTGTTTTGAGTGTCAATCAGAAAGTTGAAAGAAGTGTCAGTACACGATCTGTTCCACCTGCATGATCCGTTCTATGCAAGCGCAGTAGACGCAGTAGAAAACTCAGAATCGCAAATGATAATTCTGTTTTGCGATGCTACTTTTGATTTACGACACTTGCTCACAGCGAAAGAAAATGGAATCCAACAGAAGAAATGAGCGAAATGAGAAGTTTGCCCTTTACGCTGCCATTAGACAATATCTGGTTGACTGTTTGGTGGTGGCGGTGTTAAAGAAGAAGGTTTCACCAACTGCTGCAAATTTCGTTATAAGAGGTACGTGAGTGCATAGACATCATCATATAGATAGACGGCCTATCAACGGCTGTTGGCGCAGTCGATGATGCAGGACACATGGTTTGGCTTATTTTAATATTTCTAGTAGCCTAGGCTTAACAGTAATATAATATTCTGGTATAAAATATACAGTGACCAGACACAATATATGATGTATGTGATGTAAGTTAGGATATAATGTATTTTATAAATCACACACTATGATAAAGCAGAAAGAGATAGTTGCAGTAAAGTAAGATGTTTCAATAAGTTGAAGAAACAATTTATGATTTGTGACACAGCACACACTCTCACACACAAACAAACAGACACCCTCACACACTTACCACACACACAGCTTCGAAGTTTGTTGGTAACAGTTGTTTGGTTGTTCCAAACTCATAAAAATTACTAACCTTGTGTGTGTGTGTGTGTGTGTGTGTGTTTGTAAGTGAGCCATGATGCTAAATATCCAGCATGTTTTTAAGAATTTTGAGAGTCGTCTAAAATTCTATTGAAGTGCTGAGCCTGTTGATCGCCAACTAGTAGTGAAATCATCACAGATCCATTGATTTTGGTTGGATTTTTATATTTTTTTTCTGTGGATTGAGCAAGTGGAACTAAAATGCAGAAATACTCAGATTGTATTCATGAATGTGTGGTGCTGTTAGTGACTTTAATAAGGTCAAAGGCATAAGATAAAAAAAAAAAAAACCTGTATATGTTGGCTTCTTGATTGTAACTCTCGATTAATGACAATTACTGTAATTCGAACTGAACGAAAACATTTGGAGTTTCGCACCGACAAAAATCGTTGTTGCCTACACCATGTTATCCTCTTTTTAAAATTAGCACCCTGTTGACTTCAATGGCGTAAGTTCTAAACCTGCTAAACCTCCTTAACATTATTACTGAATATAATACTCGTTTAGAAGACAGTACAAGAAAATGGTAATGATAAATCATACACATTTTTCCTCATTATAGCTGTGTTCATTGTAAGAAAGCCCTTTGATCAGTGAATACTATAAATGGCTAAGTTGAAGCCTCGGAAATTCCCAGCTGAGTGTCTCACAGATTTGTTGAGGTGTGACATCACTGTGGAATTTCCGCCAAAGTGCCGCTATCTGTGTGATCTGTTTGTCTGCTCGATAAACAACAGACATTATGAATTTTCACCTCAAGGCACATTCTGCTACCCAGACAACATTGCTTTAATGCGACACTATCTTTATTGTTCAGAGGTGAAAGAGCCTTTATTTTATTTATTTTTATTTTTTATTTCACACATTTGTCTCATTAAACTGTATTCTACAATTTATTTTAAATTAAGAATAGTGAAGGCATTTTATGGAATATGAAGTTTATTCAAATACAAAATTGGCAGTTTTAAAAGAGAAAACAAAAAAATTATATTTTAACAATAGAAATAATACAAAAAAGGCACATATTTTTGACCCTCTGACACATACAAAAGAACCACACGCTGAAATGTTTAGTCTGACTGCTCAACACTGACATCTACTGGGCCTCCTTCTCATCAAATCTGTTTGTTTAGAACAATGTTCATACATCACTACACTTTTAAACAGGCTATTATGTCAAGAAGCGCTAATTCAAAGCATACATAAGGAACAATCACATATACAGTCTACTGAAGGCCCCAACTTATTTCAGTGAAACAGTTCCAGTTTTTTTTTTCTGTACATTGTTTTACTTGAGAAATACCAAACATCATTTCCTTTATGAGAATGAGCAGTTTATGATTTTCACTTAAGTAATAGTATTTGCCCAACAGTTATACAGTATATCGATTGAACATCTAATTCTACAACCAGAATGATAAAGATACATTTAGAACAATACGATATTCCCCTAAAATAATTTAAGAAAATTATGAAAACAGATGTACAGTCCAATTAAATAGTATGGTGAAAAAAAAAAAAAAAAAAAAAACATTCAAGAGCAGCACCTTTTGTCTTGAAGGACAATGCTTTATGACCAAGACAGTGTGATTTATGTTGTTCTTTAGCATTTCCCTCCTCTCCTAAGTTTTCTTTCTTTATCCTTCCAAGACGAGAAAACAGGAAAAAAGTTTTCAATCTGTTCCTACACTTGAAAGATAAGGGAACAGGAAGTGTGTTTCCTTGTGCTCACACAGACAGGAAGTTGACATTTTAGTGATGAAGCTGGTCATTTTAAACAAGACGGTAGAACAGTTCTTGGCGTGTAATTCCCTACAGGAAAGGGAGAAGGTGGCTTCCACATATTGTGCCCATGGTTAAAGGGGGAAATAGGTTTGTGCACAGAGGTAAATTGTTTAAGGTATAAAGACAGTTTACATTTTTTTTTTTTTTCAATGGAAGGAGATCCTTTTGTCCATTTAGTCTTGAATGAAGGATGAACAATATTGTCAAGACACTGGCTGGCTTGCAACATGTTTTGGTTTAACAATCATCAAAATAACATTTAGCAATTTCAGCCTTGCATTATTCTCGTTTGATGCTGTTAAATAGCCACACTTATGATTCACATTGTAGTACAGTTATTGAAACCAATTCTCGCATTTCAACAGGCATACAACTCACTACACATTTCCTGAGACGTCTGCAATTGCCTTATTATGGTTGACCTTTGAGATTTGGGGTTTATACATAACAATCGATGTGCTGATGATTCCTGTCAAATAAACTTGGAGTAGCCTTTAATTCTTTCAAAGTACTGTTATCACCACTTCCTCTGTTGCTCCCACGGCAATACAGTAGTTTTCCTGATGAGAAGAGTCTGCTGAACAATGCTGGCTTACCAATTACTCTGACTATTAGTCCAGAAAACATTTGTATACATAGAAAGAAAAAAAAAAGATAATCACAAAATGAGGGTTTTACAGAAACATTGCGACTAGTAACTTTCACGTTTTGGTAAATTGGATGCAAATTTGTATTAATTTGTCTATTTACTACTCCCTGACAGTTAGGTTTAGGGGTGGGTAATGTTTTCACACAAATCTTATCATACGAATTCATATAAATTCTTTATCAATTTGCCAAAAAGTAAAAAAAAAATGGTTACGCTTTTCCATGAGATTGGATTGAGTAATACAATAGGCAATTAGGAGGAAAAAACAAATCCTCCACAAAATAGTGAACAAGGAAGTACTCGTATATTGTGTTAAAACAAATTCAACTCTGCTATAAAGATAATACAGCCTAAAAGTGAGTTTGTCCAACCAGTGTTCAATACTGTTTTATAAAATTCCACCAAGACAAAAACCAGTCTAAAATACCAAGGCAAGTTATTCTACCAACACACACTTATTCTATGAAAATTACAAATACAGTAGTGGTGCTCATCATAATTTCATAACAATGCTTGAAGGAAACAAGTATTGGCACTTCTTAATCACGATCTTAAAGGGACCCTTACAAAAATTCCCTTGAAGAGAAGACAGCAGTCTCCATGTGTCTTCCTGGGACGGTCACCTGATGACAATGGGCTTCAATATAGGATCAATAGGAGCTATCGGTATCAGAGCCGTCTACTCCATAGAGCTGAGCCAGGGTCCTGAAACGAGGTCCCCACTCATTTAAGAAGTCGTAGTCCAAATTGGATCCACTGGAGGACGAGTCCAAAGAGCTGAGGGAACCGGCCAGGGATTCAGATCCCTCATAACCATAGATGTGTAAAGTATCGTAGGGAATCCCATCACGGTCATGGTCTGCCTCATCCTTCTTTACCTCGATCATCATGGCCATGTCACCCTTACAAGCAGGAGGTTTCTTCACTATAGCATAAATCGAAGGCCCCACGCCAGGCCGAAAGCTACTGTCGTGACAGGCGGAGGTCAGGATGGAGACGTCATAACCATTTGTGTCCATCTCTCCACCGCCTTCTTCGTCATAACTCACCAGCTGCTCGTGGATCTCGCCAGACGACTTGGTGACCAAAACGTCATTCTGATAGCGCCTCCGCAACACAATGAGGATGACAATGACTAATATAAGAGAAATAACACAATATCAATATAATCGCTGTTTTTTGTCATTCATTCACAAATAATCATTTGAACATATTCCAGTTTATTTCTGTAATCTAAACTCATAATGAAATTTGTATTGACGGCACAAGTAAATAAACATAAAGTGGAACCTGTTAGAATTTCAAAATAGCCGTAGTATTGAAAGTCTCTCACTATCACGGGTTTACATGAACCTCAACACTTTTCGTCTATCTCATGGTGTGACTGCAGATCAGTGGATTGGGTAACACTTTCGAATACAGTTCCTTCGTTAATGAATAACTACACAAGAACCAATGAGTAACACAATATTAACAATCTAGTAACTATTATTAACTAACAAGAAACTCTGATTAACGAACTAGTAAGTAATAGCGCACAGACGAAAGTGGTAGTTCACTATTAAGTAATCAATAACTACTATTTTTTAATACTTCCCAGAGAACTACTGAAAAAGTTTCTTAATAATCTAGTAACTACTATTAACTAAAATAAACTCTTATTAATGAATTAGTAAGTAATAGCTTACAGATGAAAGTGTTACTAGATACTTCTGTGGGAATTACTAATTATTTGGATTCGTATTATAAAGTGAAGATCATTGGAACTAACTAATAATTACTCAAGTGTTACTAAAGACATTTTCTAAAAGTATGCTAAAGTTCACCAAAAATCTCCAACGTTTGCACAAATCATGACTAGATCATGTAGTAACACTTAAGTAATTACTAGTTAGTTCTAATGATCTTCACTTTATAATACGGATCCAAATAATTAGTAATTCCCACAGAAGTATCTAGTAACACTTTCATCTGTGAGCTATTACTTACTAATTTGTTAATCAGAGTTTCTTGTTAGTTAATAATAGTTACTAGATTGTTAATATAGTGTTACTCATGGTTCTTGTGTAGTTATTCATTAACAAAGGAACTGTATTCTAAAGTGTTACCGTGGATTTTTTTTTATTATTATTGTCATCACTTCTCTCTTGTTTCTCACATACGCAAATGTAAGCATACACTTCTATTTCAGAAAAGGTGTACAGACGCAAATAAAAATGTCTTCATCATACTTCATCTGCTATCAGTACCATATACTGCTAGGTACACTTTACATTTACACTTATGCATTTAGCAGATGCTTTTATCCAAAGAGACTTACAACAGAGGAATACTATGCATCTGTAGTAATACGCACCATTGAGAGTTAATAATAACGTACAAAAGTGTAACTTTTAAAAAAAGGTACCGCACCACCAGTAACATCTTTTGTTTCTTTAATTCTGAGAGTGCACAACATCTCATCACATACAGTGAACTAACCAACAATGACAATGACAGTGAATGTTGAGCTAGTGCCTCTCTTACATGCTCTTATTTAGACTGTTCGGTCCCTGGGTTATTTATACAATTACACCACTTAAAGGATCCAAAGATTGTGAATTAAACAAACACCATCCCCACTTGGGAAATTACAGAGAAAAGCCTTTCCTCAAAGACAGGATTTAAAATGTTAGCATGTATTATTAATATGATAACTCTCATGTCATGTCATGAATCCTTCATAACCTGTTTTGCTGGGCCTAATTAAATGATCCCCTTGGTTTTTAAAAATGTGTTTTCTTTTTTTGCCTTAAACAAATAAACACAGAAGAATAAAGAATGTGTCGTTGGCCTTGCAAGGATATCGTTGCAACAGAAAGAAGAAAATCAAATGAGATAAGAGATGTGTGTAAACGTACCCAGGATGGTGACGATGCAGAGAAGAATGGCTAAGAGGGCGCTGACGCTCATTCCGGTCTGGGCGTAGGCCATACAGTACTCCATCCGTCGTTCCGGCTGACATTTGCACACTTTAATCGGGAGTAGGTTAATGCTCTTCATTTCTGGTGTGCCTCCATCAGTGATTTGGATTTCGAGCACATGTTCCACTGAGTGCTCTGTACTGAAACCTCCTTGCCTCAGTATAATGCTCGAAGTGTTGTCTACAATGAATATTAATAATTGAAGAGATGCAGTCATTCATTTTACGCTTATTCAAGGGAAATTACTGGCTATGTTTGCCACAGGTGCAAAGCACAATAATTTTAATCAGCTGTGCTATTGTTGTCATTGAACTCTGCTTTTGTTTTCTGTTGATGCTTTGAGGGAAACGTTGCTGAGATTCTTGTGACAGTTCAATGCAACCAGGCTTAAGAATATCCCATTTCACACAATAGTAGGAAGAGTAAATCTTTACTTTGGCATTCATGTGGCATGAAATGAAATGCTATTCCAGCACATTTTGAGGAAAGCCAGTTGCAGCTGTATAAAGAAACATTCTGTTGTCACTGAATACATGGCTAGGAATAAAATAAAATAAAATAAAAATCTAGATTGCATTAATAAATAATTAAAATTATGTACACTACTGTTCAAAATAAACATTTTATGAGGTGACTAATTCATACGAATTTATACTAACTCACTCGGACGAATTCGTCCCATTTTTCCTTAATCGTAAAAATTTCATGAGTATAGCCCAATTCGTGTGAATATGTACGAATCACCTAGCCCTGACCCCACCTCTAAACCTGCCCATCACTGGGGTTTATACAAACCAAACTCATATGAACTCGTATGAATTTGTTCGAATTGGACGTGAGATAGCGTTGGATTTTTGGTAACGTTTAATTTTGAAGGTCCACTTTAGACATTCTACTACTGCTACTACAAGTCATTATAGTATAATAGACTGTCTGCTTAATATCTGCTAACGCTTTTATTGTGATGATCCTCAACAGACATT
Organism: Pimephales promelas; assembly: GCF_988280905.1. Taxonomy (NCBI): domain Eukaryota; kingdom Metazoa; phylum Chordata; class Actinopteri; order Cypriniformes; family Leuciscidae; genus Pimephales; species Pimephales promelas. The sequence goes on from NC_142769.1 coordinate 26,129,427, forward strand.
CTACTGACTATTAGTAATTTTGCAACTACTTATACTAACCCTAACTTAAGTTAAGTTGGTTGACCTGTAGTTGGACCATTGAAATAAAGTGTAACCATATATATATATATATATATTGAGAATGAGGAGTCATATTTGGGCGGGGTCTGAGCCGGTCGACCATGATGGTAGGTGACGCTATCGGTTACCAGGGTTTTTATCGTTTTTTAACGCAGCAGTTACTTCCAGGCATGGTAAAACAGTGCGGTATTGCGAGAAACTCCTCTACTACCGAGCTAAAAACACACGTAATCAATACTGTTTTGTCGTGGGAATCCTACCAACATGGCGGAAAGGGGAGGGGCACTGTAAAATGACGTCAACTCCTCATTCCCAATATATATTTATATTTATATTTATATATATATTTGTTTGTTTGTTTGTTTATTTGTTTTTTGTTGTTTTTTTAACTGTTAATTAACTGTGATGACAAAGCAGAATTTTCTGCAGTCAGTGTCACTTCAGTCAGTGATCCTTTAAAAATCATTTAAACATGCTGATATATAATTTTTATTCAAATTAAACTCCAAGACATGTGTATTAGTTCTAGTCAAGGCAGCTTAACAACCTTTCTGCCAGTTTAAAATTAGGAATCTGTCATTTTATTTCATTATACAGCTGGGAGGAAAGAAACCAGTGTTCTGAAAATGTTCCTCAGTCTGGCAGATTTAGAACGTGGAGTGTCAGATCATAGATTTATTGTGCAGGGCTGCTGCTTTTAGAAAGCGTGTACCCAATGAATTTTAGAATACTTTGGTGGGTTTATTTCTATTCTTTTTATGCCTGATTACACTAAGAATAATCAGCAGTTAGTTTGCTTTGGAGTAGTTCAGGGACTAAGGATAAAACAATCTTGATGTCTATCATGAAGAAAATGTATACAACTCAATGTTACAAAAATTATCCCATTTATAATGGTGGAGAAATTGTTTGAAGAGGATTAGCACCCCTCTATGCAATTGTAGTGAATATAATTTTTCTTACCTTGGTTATCTTGAAGGGAAAAGTTTGAGCTCTTTTTTGCCAGGGCGAAGCGGAACCTGCCTGAATTTTCATCCTTGTCGTAGGCACCAATAGTCCCAATGACCTGCAAAAGTGTAATAAAATAAAGATTATGGAAATAGACATCTAAAGGAAAGTCATTTTAAATTTAATAATGTGAAATGTATTTAGGTAATTCCTTACTGTTCCAGGTGTATCAGTCTCACAAACATACACGTAGCTCCCATTAATTAGTTCTGGTTCATTGTCGTTAATGTCAAGAACCTTTAGTTTAACCATTGCATAGGACTTTAGGCCTGAGAAATCAGAGAAGATAAAAGAAAAAAAGAAGAAGTTTTTTTTTAACAAATTGTCTGTGATAATGATAATGATGATGATGATGATGCGATGCCTATTTTATTTAATCTTGTCAAACCTATTATTACATACTTCTATTTGTCTATGAACTCAATCAAAAGTTAATATTACTGCTGCTTGTCTAGTTTTTTTTTCTTCTTATTTAAAAACAATTTAACTACCAATTTTTGCTACTGCGTTCATTTTAATTTAGCCGAAGTACTGGCCAAAGTTGCAAACAACAACAAAAATGACAATAATTAGCACAGCTTAACAAAACAGTATCCAGATGTCATCCAGTTTGTTGGATTTCTTGAAACAAATCCTTGATTAGATCATTTAGCCAGAGCTAATTCAGTGACCTTTTGACCCCCCCAGTATATTCTTAACACTGAAATCTCAATAACCCGAGATTATTAAGAGTTTATATTTTGGAAACACAAATACTAAATGTTTGGACACACTTACTGTACATTAATTATGTAAATATGATGCTAATAAAAAGGCTTACACTAAAATTCTTAAATTATTTTTACAAATATAAATTGTGCTTGTCCACAAATTAAACATTTCATTTAATAATATTAATAAGAAAATAAAAAGTGCAACTTATTGCCTGAAAAAAAAAAAAAAAAAAAAAAATTCCTACCATTTGGTTTATCCTCATGTGCTGTAACCTGGAATGTGTGTAAGGATTCTTGCTCCCTGTCCAGTTGCCACTTCAAAGACAGATGTCCTTGTACAGGATCCACAGCTACAGGGCAGTTTGGGTCTTCAATAGAGTACCTAAAGGGATCATTAGATTCATTTTTGGTCTTATTTCCATCTGTTTACTCAGTACAGCAGAACACAGAAAGCTTTTCATCTTTTTTGATACATGAATAAAAATGCAGGTCACTTTATACCGTATTTTGTAACCGATACTATCTGGATCCCTTGCTGAAACAGCTCCAATGCGGGGGTTCTTGAAGGGGCCCTCGTAGATGCTGAACATATATTCAGTTTGGCTGAAAACAGGTGGTTCGTCAACATCAATTACATTGATGGAAACTTCTGCTCTCTTCTGCAGGTTTGGTCCTTGGTTATCTGTTTTTGCAGACACTGTGTGCTCGTCCACGTTTACACTAAAAGTGTACGACTTTACTTTTTCGTAGTCAAGAGGCTGTGAGTGTTTGGAAAGAAAAAAATAGGAAAATAACAATTAAAGTGCTTAAATTTAAACTTTGATTCAAATCATTAACAGCATTGCACAGTCTTAAATATTCAAATCCCCTTCCCTCTGTTCTTTCAGAAATTGACTTCATCACATTACTTAAAACCAGTTTATATTGCTCTAAAGCTTTGTCAAGAAAGCTTTTCTTGGAACTGGAAAACATAACAATTACATTTATTAAACATCAAACATTGGTTAAATTTACTATAGAACATGGCAATGGAAAAAGCTTGTATAGCTTCTTTAGAAAGAAAGAGCACTGGAGTCTATTTGGAAATGTGGTGCTTTAGAATGCTTTAGGTCCCTTTAGAATGCTTTTTGTTTTTTTGGGGGGGAGTAGAGGATTTAAGGATTAGGTTTCCTCCTGATGGTTACTTTTGCGAAAACCCTGTTCGGACATTGCCTTTGTTACTTTACATTCTTATATAATATGATTTTTTTTTTTTTATTATTAAACTTATTATATATTAATCTGCAGGCTTGTTCAGAATTACAATGCACCAGTCATAAAGTAGAAGTAATTAAATGAATTATTTTTAATATTCGGTTATTAATTATTATTTATTTCAGGTATTGTTATTTTTTGAACTGTAAAATGCAGATTACATTAAAAATGGCAGTATTTTCACGTTGTAAAATACTTTGTGCTAGACTATGTTTTTGAGTAATAAGGGAAAAAAAACAGCATTCTAAAAAAAACCAACAAGTTGGTTAATAACTTTTGTGGAAACCAATTTCCACGTTTTAAAGCTTATAATACTTACCACTTTAAGGCTAAGAATTCCATCTTTCTCATTACTTCGTTTGATTTCAAACATTTCAGCATAATGTTGTATATTAAAAGTAGGATCTTTGTTTTGTATCTCGTCTTTGTCCTCCACCTCTAATATCCCAATTTTAAATCCGATTTCGCTGTCTTCTTTTACATTAAAATGGTATTTTCCTGCAGGAAAAAAAAAATAATTACGTTCTGTTGGCACTGACTCTAAAAGTAATTTAGTCTAACACGCAGTGAGTCTTTGCAACATATTCAGTTACAGTTTTTAAGTTGACTTACCTTTCTTGAAGGCGGCAATGTTGTCATTTATGTCATTGATGTTGATGGTCACAATGGTAGTAGCAGAATTCCCAGCACTAACACTTGGCATATCTTTGGCTTGTATAGCAATTATGTACTGACTCTGTTTCTCACGGTCTAGGTCACTTCTCAATGTAATGATTTCACCTACAAAAAAAAAAAACAACAAAACAAAACAAATATATATAATGTTACAAAAATAATTCTATTTCATAAACTAAGTAAATGCTGTTGCAAGAAAATCTATCTGTCTGTCTGTCTGTCTGTCTGTCTGCCAGCCAGCCAGCCTGTCTGTGTATATATATATATATATATATAGTTAATAAAACATCAACCAGGACAACTGTTTTTAACATTGATAATAACAATATAATAGTTAATAAAACATCAACCAGGACAACTGTTTTTTTACCATTGATAATAACAATAAATGTTTCTTGAGCAGCAAATCAATATATTAGAATGATATTATAAGGATAATGTGACACTGAAGCCTGGAGTAATGATACAGAAAATGCCCTCATTGGAATAAGTTACATTTTGATAGATTCAAATACAAAATAAATAAATACATTTAAACAGTTTAAATTGTACAAATATTTAACAAAATTACTGTTTTTAATAAATTTTTCATCAAATAAATTTATCCCTGATTAGCATAAAATATTTACTACTGGCCCCAATGTTTTGAACGGTAGAGTGTGTGAATATAATTCAAATATACACCTTCATGGTTGATGTTGAAGAGGTCTGTCCCATTTAGCAGTCTGTACTCAATCATTCCATTTTGAGTGGTGGGATCATCAGCATCAGTCGCATTTACTCTCATTACTATTGATCCTACAAACATAATGTAAATGTAAACACACACACACAAAAAAAAAATCATAGTTCCAATGAACTTTTTCTTAGTGTAACTTGATAAGTTTCGATATAGATAAATGTGAGAAGTGTACTGATTTTTAACCTTTTTTATTTTGCATAATATAAAATAATGCTGTTATTTGTATTATTTTAGAGTATTGCAGCATCCACATTTCATAAATCCATGATTTCAAGCTCGAGTTGTATCACATCATCTGTCTTTCTTGGTGAATCTGTCTGTCCACACATCTGGCCACCATGGAAAAAAAAAAAAAGAACTTTCTCTGTTTACCTGCTATAGAGGACTCGCTGATAGATCCAGAGAGGTCAGGTGGAAAAACAGGGCTATTGTCATTAAGATCCATGACCACTATAACAAACGTATCATCTTTGTCCATCAACTTCCTGTTTTTAATGTTGATTATTGAAGCTGAGAGTTTGTAGGTACTTTTCTTCTCCCGGTCCAGTTTTGCATTGACGAAGATATCCCCATTGTCATTTACAGAAAAAATGCCATTAGCACCTTCTCCAGAGAGATTATATCTCGTGAACTCAGAGAAAAGTGTATTCTCCAGCTATAAAGAGAAAGGGGTATAAAAAAGAAAGCATAATGTCAAACAATGATATTAAAGATTATGTGCATTAGGCCTTTCTATATACAGGGGTTGGACAATGAAACTGAAACACTGGCCAATGTTGGAGGTTTCACATCTATATGCCTGGCGGCCAATCTTCAGAGTGAAGCACGGGTGGATCAGTGATGGTTTGAGCTCCAATATCATGACAATCCTGATTGTATTTGATGGACACGACACTGCCGAGGACTACCAAACCCTTCTGGAGGATCATGAGCACCTGATGCTCAAACCGTGTATCAGCATGATCCTGCACCAACACACACAGCAAGACATGTGACAGAAGGGTTTGATGAAGATGAAAGTGACGTTGAACATCTCCCATGGTCTGACAGTCACCAGATCTGAATATTATTGAGGTGTTTAGGAGGAGCGAGTCCACCAGCATCATATAGTGACCTGGACACTGTTCTGGAAGAGGAACGGCTCATAATCCCTCTGGTCACTGTGAAGGACTTCTATCTGTCAATTGGTGCTGTATTTGAATGCAAAATGAGGCCCTCACCATTCTAACAAATTATTGTGTAGTAAAACCAGGTGTTTCAGTTTTTTTGTCCAACCCCTGTAGTAACACATCAGAACACTCTTCAATAACCTTTGAAGTAGATCTTAAAAAGTAGTTGATTAGCATAATATTCAAACTAGCACGTTTAGAACCTTTACCTTTCCAATTTTTTCAGGTAGTTTGTATGAAGGTGCTTCCTCATGCACATAAAGTTTATCCCATTTCCAATCTCTCTTATGTCTTTGGAGTACTGTGCTCGGCATGGAGGGTGTTTTCAGAGCTTGCTGGACATCAGCTCCCATACTGAGGGTACATAAAACGACCAGGATACCTGCCCAGCATCCAGGCTCAGTCATCTGCCTCCAGGCAGACAGTTTCATTATCTATGGACCATGTGAATGGAACAACAAATCACACATATATACATTAATTAATATCTTTAAAACATGGTTACTTTAGCCTCACAAAACTAGATGTGTTAAATAGAAAGATGTGTTAAATAGAAAGAAATGCAAAAGAAAGAAAGAAAGTCCTTATCATATACTAACATTTTAAAAGAATCAGTTGATACAGTGCAATTATTGTGTACATAAATTTTACTTATATGTAAAAAAAAAAATCAATTAATTTCTGCAACATACATCAATTACACTGTTGACTCTTCCCTTACACATTAATCCATCCTTAAACCCACCCTCACAGTAAAAAAAGTTGCTGCCTTAATTTAGTACACTCAACTTGGATGTTTCAGTTATTTCAACTTAAATGACATTTAACTGACATTTTAAAAAATGAGTTGAATCTTGTATAACTTGTACAAAAGTTTGCTTAAGTTATTTTGATGTTGTCATAACTTATTTTCATAATTTTTTTTTTACAGTGCACCAAACCTGTCCCTAACCTAAGCAGTATCACACATCAATAGCAGGTGTTTTTGCGTTAACAAGTACATTGTACCAACTTTTTAGATGTTAATTACACCTAATATAAGAAAGAATGAAAGAAAGAAAGAAAGAAAGAAAGAAAGAAAGAAAGAAAGAAAGAAAGAAAGAAAGAAAGAAAGAAAGAAAGAAAGAAAGAAAAAAAGAAAAAAAGAAAGAAATCCCTTGTTATCTCTGACTATAAAATCCCTTCATTATTAATTGTCTTACTCATTAGGATTCCTCCTGTCGCACAATCTTTCAACTGCATGCTTTTAAATCATGGGAAACTGCAAACTCTGTGTGACACTGTAAAAGCCTATACTAATACATTATCCAGACTACTATGTGCCTGAAAAATTCAGAGGATATTCCCATCCCAGATAACACGCTTTAGCTTGATGGACCATTCTTATGTTAGACTCATTTAGATTATTATATTAAGATGAGGTGGATCTTAATGCTTCTTAAGTGTTCCCAAATTGCTAAATCTTGGGGGTTTTGCTTGAGACTCTTTCACTCAAAATGATTACTTTCACATTAGATTTAAAATACCATCATTCATAACAACAGGTTCAGAAATGTATGGGTATTGCATAAGAAATTTATTACAATTTGAGTTCATTCCTACTCAGATGTTCATGTTTATTCATGTCTGATAAAATAATAATAATAAAGTAATAATTATAATAATAATAATAATAATAAATTAATAAATTAATTAATTAAGGACAAAAGGGAAATACTGTTCATTAGCTTAATAAATAACTTATTTTCGGCAAATGTAAATGTCAAAATGCCAATGTCCCAGTACAATACACTCAATGGTTCAATGAGATTCTATATAAAACTCTAGACTCAGTTTTGAAGAACTTTTTATGCCAAAACAGTTCTTTATTAGAAGAAATCTAAAAATGAAATAAGTATAAATTAAGTAAAACATAATTTTGTGTATAATGGGCTATTTAAGATGTGTTTATTGTTTAATTTGTGTTTAATAGGCTATTTCAAAAAACATATTTTAAGTATGTTTGAGTTCAAAAAAGTAAATTAAAACTTTAATGAGTATACTTTTATTGTATGAGCAGTGTTCAATAACAAAGCATTCTCACCCCAAGGCGTCACCTTTGACCATGCTTCAATATTTGACGTTTTAGGCGCCCTTTAGCGTCACTTACATGACGCGATCCTACGGCGTCATCTAACTGACGCTAAAGGAAAGCGTCAGTTAGAGGACGCGGTTAGGTTTAGGTGTGGGGTGGGGGTAGGGTACACGCGATCCTAGGGCGTCATCTAACTGACGCTAAAGGGCGCCTAAAGCGTCAGATATTGAAGCATGTCCAAATGCTTCCCAAGGCGTCAGTTAGGTGACGCCTTGGGGGTGAGAATGGGCTGTCAATAAGTGCTAATATTTGATGTAACAGATCACTGGATGTAACAGCACCACTTCACTTATCTGTGTTTGCTATACTTAATTCCAAATGCTGATTCTGCTTTGGCTTCTTTCTGTTTCATTGATACAAAATATTGTACAAGCCATATTGTTTTCAAAAGTTTGGTAACTCGATTTTAACTTCTTGTCTGTTTAAACTTTTGACAGGTGTCTATGGCTCATATTCAGTTAGAAGTACTTCTGGTTGTTTTATATTGTGCAATATTAAAAACCAAAAACAACAGCCTTACAGCAGTTAGTTTAACACTCTCGAGACCCCAATTTGCATTACATTTCTCATCTGAAACAAAGTAGATTATTTCCAGTCAAACAAGTCTGAAGTTAACCATCACATATTTTTCTTCTAATTCCCACCCACATCTTTCAGCATAACATTTTTGTATTATTATTTAATGCAGTGCTATCAACAGCTTTCTAGCTGAGACACAAGACTATATTGAGACTCAATATGAAGAGTTCAGATGCAAAAGCCTCTAAATGCCATTTGAAATTTTCTTCTTTAATGATGATTTTTATCAAACTTGTATATTTAAGTTCAGTAATTTCACTTTAATAACAATTAATAGGTAATTATCATTGCCATTTAAGTGAAATCACTGAACTTAAATACACAAGCTTGATAAAAATGATCATTCTAGAAGAAAATGTCAAATGGCACTTAGAGGCTTTTGCATCTGAACTCTTCATATAGTCCCATTACATTGACACTGAAGTGTTTAATACAAAAAAAATTCTTTACATTACTAAAAAGCACACCCACCTCTCTCTCTCTCTCTCTCTCTCTCTCTCTCTCTCTCTCTCTCTCTCTCTCTCTCTCTCTCTCTCTCTCTCTCTCTCTCTCTCTCTCTCTCTCTCTCTCTCTCTCTCTCTCTCTCTCTCTCTCTCTCTCTCTCTCTCTCTCTCTCTCTCTCTCTCTGTGTTTGTGTGTGTGTGTGTGTCTATGTGTGGGCTTTAGATTAAAATAGGTTTAATCATGGAGCAGCTTCAAGCAATCTGCGGTCTGCCTACTCTCTCCTCTAGGAAATTCAGCCTGATATACAACAACTCTCCCTTCCATTATATCCCATATCTTCCATGTCACAAGTTCCAGAGACTAAAGGTGTCACTGTCTGATGTGTGTGCATTACACCTGTTCCCACCTCTGACTCATCTGGTACACCTTACATTTACAACTATATGCATAGCGTCAAGCATGTTTTATATTACTTATAGACTGAACTGTTCTGTTTTACATGACCTTTAATAATCTGTATCATCGGCTTTCATTGTCTGATAAGACAGAACTGATTTCTGCATCTCTTGAACATTATTCCTGGGGCATATGGGATAAGACATTATGAATAACCTGCTGTGCTGTTTCACGAAAAAGCAGGACAGATGGTGAAAGGATTTATTATGGTTTCTCTGTCTCTAAGTAATATGTTACATCCAGATAAGTTCAACGTCTTCCCATGGGCAATCAGTGTTCCTTGGGAATTTCCTTCCTATTAGTCCAGGAAGCATCATTCAAATCAGAGTTTTTGTTTTATTGAGATAAATTTTAGAAATTTGACTTAATATAATTTAAAGTAAATCGCACACATACAGTAAATATTATTCAGTCATTAAAATATAAACATTTTGAATGAACTTCATGGCTTTGACTTGAAATATATCACTACAAAGACAATATATATATATATATATATATATATATATATATATATATATAAGCATATATATATATATATAACATATGCATGAAGAAAAAAAAAACGCCTACCGGTGTCTTGGTCCCTTCAACAGTCGTTCTTGATTTGAAAATCCCCTTTGATTTGAAAATCAAGTTATATCCTCCTCAATTTCAGGTCAGCGGTATCTGTTTCCAGCTGCATGTGAACCTGTCTGAGCTCAACAGAGCTGCTCACTGGACAATCAGGCCACTCCAGTGGCAAAAGTGATCAGCCCAGCCCAGCCGTTCCTCTGGCCGCTTCCTGTTATTGTCCCTGAGCTCTTTAGTCCAGCTCCAAACCCCTCTCTGGAAAATCAGATAACATTCGCAGCCCCCTGACCACCAGTAGCTCTGTGAGGCAAGCGGCGCATTACACCACTGAAGGATGGAGAGAGAGAGAGAGAGAGAGAGAAAGAGAGATGGGGAGCGAGTGCAGAGAGAGATACTGAGGGGGTCGGAGGTGGGAGATCATTAAGTTTCAGCTCGCTCACTGAGCTTAGAGGAAACCAAAAGTGATTCATTATTCAAACCTATAGAATAAAGAGCATGATAAACAGGTTAATGGAGTTATAGTAATCCTCAGAGATTTTCCTCAGAGTGATATTACATTTTTCAGAGGCTGTGACTGTCATATCTGAATCTGTGATCTTGTCTAAACGAGTAAGTGAGAAAGGGGCGGAGGACCGGGGGTCTACTCGTGCATTCAGAGGAGGGTAGAGTTTAGGGACTGGGGCGTGCTGCGGATGTATGTATCTGTCAGAAGCGCTTAGCGTCGTGCCCCATTGATCTAAGTGGAGAGAGTCAGTTTAGTGGGATTAGTTGCAAGGAATGGCCGAGCCGTTTTGACAGGGGACCTAAGATAAATACCCCTGGGTGCTTAGACAGAGAGGCAATTTCTGAAGAGCAGCCCTGCTTGACATTTGCTTTTGTTTGTTTGTCTGCTCCTTGGCTTTTGTGAGGATATTCTTATTTCTTCGAATATGTCTATTGGCCTTCAATTTGGAAGACATGGCTGACAGACTTCACCATGACAGGCCTCAGGTGAAAAAGTCTGTCTGACTTTTGATCCTTTTCAGTCCTCGCTCAGACTGCCCTGCAGAACTAATTGTTAAAATTTGATTGACCTCAAATCTGCTTTCTGTCTTTGAAGTGTAATTCTAGACGACCTTGCTTTTATTTTAATGTAACAAACAAGCATGACAACAATTTTGATTATAATAATGAGAAGAAAGAGTTTCACCCCATAGTCCGGAAATAAAACTGTTTCAAAATTTAAAATGGCATGAAGTGGAACATTACTAACATGACTAAAGAAACACTTCGTTCTGTGATACCTGTTCAATTCAGATGATACCGTGGAAAGTTAGACCTATAAAAGGTTACATGATTGTTTGGAGACTGAGGCAAGAATTCTATGCTCATTGAATGTCTTACAGAAATGGTCAAGGTCAACTCTCCCCACATACCTTGATTTTTTTTTTTTTTTAATTGAAGATATTTTCTTTACGCTTTTGTCACCGTAGACATTCAGTGCTATACAGAACATTGCTCAGGTGTCATATTTTAAGAAATATATCCGCAGGTTACATGTAGCAATTATTTTATGAACTTCAATAATAACAAGTACCTTCGTGATGGAATGGCCGCATATCCAGGATGCTCCACTCATTAACCCTACACAGGAAAAGATGACTAAGAAAAAATAACACACCTGTGGGCATTTAAAATCATAATGTACTCTCTATGAAATTATTTACATTTAATCATTTAGCAGACACTTTTATCCAACGTGACTTACAAAGGGCCTGACTCCACGACACCCTGAAATAGGTAACATCCTGAGATGCCCTTCGTCATGAGCGTTGACAGAAGGATCTGGTGGTTAACTGTGTCAAAAGCAGGAGACAGATCCAGCAAGATGAGTACTGATGATTTAGAAGCTGCTCTTGCCAGTCTCAGTTGTTGTCCATGACGTTGTTCTAAGAAATGTAGAGAGTTGGTTGAACATGACTCATTCAAGTGTTTTAGTAATAACCTTCGAGGTCATCTGAAATATATAAAATATATCTTTCTATACAAATAATTAAAGGCATACTCCACCTTATTTGGAAATAGGCTCATTTTACAACTCCCCCAGAGTTAAACAGTTGAGTTTTACCGTTTTCGAATGTATTCAAACGATTTTCTGACATTTAGAAGAATATCAGTAACCAGACAGTTTCTGGAAAAAAAATAAAAATAAAATAAATATATAGCCTACAATGGAAGTCAATGAGACCAGAAACTGTCTATCTATTTATATATATTTAAATGTACAAGAAGCTGACTTAAAGCTTTTCAGCTGTGGATTTCTCATTCCAGAAGTTAAAATGAACTTTATGTTCCTCATTATCATCTGAGACCTTTCCTTATGCCTCCTACAGGCACGGCTGTGGTGTTTAACCCTGCCGCTGTCCAGCAGAGATTCTTACATGAGACTGCATGAGACAGTCGATGCCTTGTGAAGTGTGTGCTTTAAAAATAGCAGGGCTCTTGTCATCTCTCATTTGCCCTGGGTGAGCAGCCAAGCGCATCGAGGCCCTCCAAAAGCTGATGTACAGAATGTTTGAGGCGTTTGGACTGATCTTAATGAGACATTAATGTTCACTTAACGGGATCCTAAATTCACCCTGGGGCATGGTTTAGCATGGTGAGGCATGTGCTGGAATCACCCTCCTTCCACTTTAGTCTTACTGAAAATGGACCAGTTTAAAGTAATCAGGCTTTCATACCGAGCCCAAATGATTTGGTGCCACAATGGGGATGAAGCAATGAAAGTATAAAAGTCTGTAATTTTTAGCTTTGGCAACATGTCTCAGAATAATTGTGTTATGGTCATACCAGTGAAAATTTGTTTTAATAATGAAACACAAAGAACCCCTTCAAAAGCTAATGAGAAGAGCCCGAGGAGTATGCATCGAATGTATCCGGCTGTTTGACTTCAGCTAAATTATGCAGCATGAAGAACACAATAGCATCAAAACTCATTCAAGTTAAAAATGTTTTTGCTTTTGATGGCGTCTGAAGTTTAAAAATGGCTTTTGATTTCTTTGTATTTGGGAACAATGGAATCAGTATTGTAGTAATAAGTTGTCAGTATTAGAGATTCCAAACTTTTTGCCTAATGCAATACCAAAGAAATAAATACACAGACATATCAAAGCCGCTTGCTAATTTTCTTTTTAGGAAGCATATTAATGCTAATTTTCTCACCACATTCAAAGAGGCAGCTAGACAAACAGAGCCTGCACTGGCAATGCAACATCCAACAGCCAGTTAGTGCATTATTTTTGATATTAAGATGTGTGAAGAGACGACCCGGAGCAGAGAGCTACAAAATAAGAATGCAGCCGCAGTTGTAAGAGAAAACAGACCCAGGCGATACTTTCATGTCGCTTTCCTTGCACTCACATGTTGAATTCATTAATTCCCGGAACATATTCCCTTCAGGTTTAAGGACTTGAGAGAGTCAAAATTGCCAGAGAGTTTCATCATGGGCCTACTTGCCCTTCATACCTTTTTCAATAACAAATGTGGGAAGCATATTCAAGGGTGGGTAATTGCCTCATGGCGGGAAGCCAGAAAAAAAGTGTGATTTCCAAATATGATTTCAAATGCAACATGGCATTTCACAAAATATGAACTGTGCTTTGTATCATCAGAATCAAAATATAAGAACTGATATATTGAGTGCTTCCATTCTCCACTGACTGCGTTCGGGTGTGAGATTCACATAGGAAAGGCTGTTAGGCACGACAGCAGTGACATGCTAGCGGAATTAGTCATGCGGAATGTATCATGTTTAATTTTTTATATCTGATATCACAAACCCATGTATGGTATACAGAGTACCACACCCACCGTGATTAGTAATGCCAGCTTCAAAGCTTCCAGCTTCTCCCCTCCTACACCTTTCCAAAATGGAGAGGCCTGTTAATCCCATCACTTCAGTCCTAATCAAGCAGCTCCAGCCCTGCAGTAATTTCCGTAACGTCAGCCCCGGCTTCCTCCCAGACCCATACTAATCTTCGGCTCATGTCCTGTGTTTAAACCTTCAGAAACATAGCTGCAGAGGCTTGGACCAGCACGCCTGAACTTTTAATGACTGCACAGATTTGTGCTTTGCTAACCGATTACACACACACATGCTGAAACATGCTGTGAAAGGGCAGGGGTGGCGCAATTGAAAGCACATTTTGGTCACCTTGGTGTTCATGGCAGGTAATCGGGGACAATGATGAAAAACAATTAGGTTTGTGAAGTAGATTTTTTTTTTCTTCTTAGCTGAGGGGCTAATACTATTTGGACTTGAAGCACACATCTCACAGTGACTCATTTTTGTCAAGTCTCCGGTGTGTAATCATCCCAGCACGAGCAGAAAGAAACATTCTCAACTGGCCAGCTGTGTTGGATCCATGGGATTTCCATTCTGTCAACAGGAAGCTCAAGGTTAGGGGTTTAAATGGGGATGTTGCTACTGTTTCAATAGGAGGAAATGAATTGACCTGAGGCTGAATGAGACATTCCTTAGCCTGAAGAGAAACACAGTTCCAGTTTACTGGGGACTTTGAGCTCTGTCTAGGCTTTTTTTAACACCAGAATTCCTTGTGGTCAGCAGATTTCATTTCGATTAGTGTTTTTCACAGAAGCAACCATACATATCCGATTGAAAGAGGTTCTGTATTTTTACTTTTTTACATTGTGGTTCCAAGCATAGATGGTAAAAGAAATGGACACAGCGACCCCATAGACTTCAACGGAGAAAAATAATGTCAATTAGAAGCACTCACTTTCTAATTGACTGTTGCCAAGCGCACTGCGCTGGCTCAAACTGAGCTTGATGTTGTAGATGTGACGTGAGCAACCTGTCTCACGGTTGTATGTCTTCTAGTTCCCGTGACAAGAGGAATCTGAATCATTCCCTTCCAAATCTTGCAGAGACGGAGATTGTGAGTATTAGCATTCAATACAGCAGGAGCAACTTTATGACTCTCTATGGGCTTCTCCTTGACTTTATGCCTCCACATCCCCCCGATTGTGTGCGAGCTTCTCCTCCTGTCTATACGTTAATTTCTCAACTATGCAACAGAGAGTCGCGTGTTATGACGCAATCGTCATTACGACAAGGTAATGGAGCATTTTAAACATTTTTGTGTTTCTTTAGAAATAAACAATGGACAAATGGAGTCTTTAAACGCCTCAGATGTAAAGTTATTCTCTGTCAAAATGACGCCAAAATGAATGGGAGTCAATGGAATGCTAACAGCAGGTAAAGGCATGTTAGCCAATAGTGGCCACTGGGGAGACTTCAGTTTCTGGCTGTTGGAATGAATCAAACTTAAATATGTTTCATGTTGAGTTGTTCTTTGCCTCTAAACAATGCATAAAGGGATTTTTCCTTATGTAATAAAATAATATTCCTGGTTCAATACAAGCTAAGCTCAATCAACATATACTTTGTATATGACCAGTCACAAGTAGCACAGGTATACAGTATTTGTGTCAATAGCCAACAATACATTGTATGGGTCAAAATAATCGATTTTTATTTTATGACAAAAATCATTAGGTTATTAAAGACCATGTTCCATGAAGATATTTTGTAAATTTCCTATCATAAATATTTTAAAGAGTGAGTGAATGCAGCACAATTGCGAACATAAATGGGCAGGCAACCTCAGATTCCAGATTTTCAAATAGTTGTCTCTCGACCAAATCCTAACAAAACATGCATCAAGGCTTATTTATTCAGTTTTCATATGTTGTATAAATCTCAATTTCAAAAAAAAAAAATTACCCATGTGACTGATTTTGTGGTCCAGGGTTAAACGTCTGGTTAAACGACTTGTGTAAAACAAAAAAAACAAAAAAAGGTTATATATATATATATATATATATATATATATATATATATACAATATGAAAACAATATGTTACCATAATTTATTGGAAAAATTGTACTAACCTCTTCTGTATAAAGTTTTATCCCATTTTTAACTCGACAGCCATGACAACAACATAAAAATGACTAGAATAATTTTACACCTTAAATAGTACACATTGTTTTACAATCGGGGACAATGATGAAAAACAATTAGGTTTGTGAAGTAGATATGATTTATGGATTGGCCCCATTCACTTCTTTTGACACTATTGTAAGTGCCTCATTGTAAACCTCTCATTTAAAAGAAAAGGAACATTTTTTTTGTCATCAACATTATGCCACAAGTGCTGAGTTTAACTCGTATTGAACCCAGAATATAGTTTTGATTGAATGATTCAATAAAGCTCTTCCTTTATTTCTCTTCTTTCTTTATCCCTGTATGCCCTGCTTATCTTCTTATGCTTTCACTGGTTTAATCTATAGCATTAAGAACCAATTTAGTGGCCCAGTCAATAAAAACGCAGTGTTCAGAAACTTCCATCTGGGTGATGGGTGACAGGGGGTCATGGTGTTAGACAACACCTCTTGCAAATCTGCACTCTTTGTATTTTCTTTCCTCTTTGTTAAAAACGACAAAGTTGTCATCTCAGATCCTCTGCTGAAATCTGAGGGAGATAACAAAGACAGCTGAATATCTCTACAGATTTGTTTAAAGAAAAGTGTTTGTTATACAGAGTCATTGGCGATTTTTGATTTTCAAAGGTGAACGACACGGTTGAAAATGGGACCTGAAAGTACACTCTTCACATTTCTTGAAAATGTTCTCAGGCCACATTTTGAGGAAGTGTCTGCTGAAGGGCCCCATTTGCCACTATACCGAGAACTGAGTCAGTGCAATCCAGCGAGAGACAGTAATATTGCTCTGAAAGCCTCTGTAACCCCGAGTCACTTGCTGGCAGCTGATTGTTTTCTGAGAGAGCGTAATTTCGTTGAAGCGCCTTGCCTTATAAGAGATAGATGGGATCAGCTCACAGATATCCATTAGTAAAGACTTTCTAAGCCTGTTATTAGAGGGGAGAGGGGGATCTATTAAATGATATAAGGGAGATTTTGAGTTTTTAGTGAGATTTGAAAGCCACCCCCCTTCCCACACCTTCTTAGCGATTTGCATTCTCTTTTGTGGTATTGTCAGGCACATTGTAACATTTTCCCATGAACTTCTGTCGTAAGCTGGTCCAGGCGTTTGGCCTTCTTTGGAAATTAAGACTTTAATTTGATCATTTAAATTAGCTAAACATTGCCTCTGACTGAGTTAATTATAACATCCATTTAAGGACTAAGTCTTTTAGTCACACATACAAATGACATGAGTGGGCAAACAGAGGCACAATAGCTATTCCTGTAACTATGCTATCCCAAAATAAGAGGTACGGTTCGTTATACCACTGCAGGCTAAGTCTTAATTGAAGCATGATTAATGGATGAAGTTCACTCCCACATATTATGGATTATGTCAAAATATAGCTACAGTACATTGGTTCTGTGCATTGCAGTTGAGTGTCATTAGCTTATTTGTTTAGTTGTCTTTTTGAAAAACAGTGTAAACATTTCAGTTGTGCTTTGATGAGAACAATAGACCTCATCAAAAGACTATTAGTGGCTATAGGGAGGAATCATGTTATTTGTTGTATTTGTATTTATTGTAGTTAGGAATGGTATTTTCGATTCCATGCAAATTTTGGCATTAGCCTCTGAAAATTTGACTGTTTCCTTAATTTTGTAATGGAATTACACTATTATTTATAAGTTTGAGGTCACCAAGGTTTTTTTTAATTTTAGCTAATTTAATTTTAAGTTTTTTTCATTATTATTATTTAAAAATGTATACCTTTACTCAGCAAATGACAATAAATACTTTTGGGGTTTTTTATTCAGCAAAGAATACTGGAAAAAAAATGTATCACAGTTTCCACAAAAATATTAGGAATCTCAACTGTTTTTAACATTGATAATAATAGGAAATGTTTCTTGAGCAGCAAATCAGTACATCGAAATGATTGCTGAATGATCATGTGACGCTGAAGACTGAAGTGATGCTAAAAATTCAGCTTTATGAGCTCACAGAAATAAATTACATTTTAGAATATATTCAAATAGAAATAAACTTTTAAGAATGTATAATATTTCACAAAAAAATACTGTTTTTCCTGTATTTTTAAACAAATAAATGCAGCCTTGTTTAGCATGACACACTTTTTGTTGATAGCATATTGTTTGATTGATAATTAATATTATTCATCTATCATATATATTTTTATTTTGTTTTTGTTTATTTTGGTCCTTGTTTTTAATGCGGGTCTTGCAAGAGAGATAAAGAGAGAGGGGGATATGAGGGTGCAGCACTCCAGTCAGTTTATCCATTCACCTTGAAGTTACAGCCATGCAAAACAAAAACTCATAAATGATGCATACCAAACATAGAAATAAAATTAACCACTTTCAGCATGTCTGTGCCTTTAATGTCTGGCCCTTGAAGATAAAATGGTTCTGAAAAAAAAAATGATGTTATGAAAATATGTCAGGAGTTAAACACATAACCATATAATAATAATAAATAGCAAAGCTAGACACGATATAAAAAAAAAATGACAATTGAAAAATATATATGAAGAAATCAATATTTTTCTACAGTGACTTGACTTAATGAGCTCTCTGTCTGGATGGATGAATAGATGGGTCACTCAAATAAACTACCTTTAAAATTATAATTATCTCAATAGCGCCTCTTAGGTTGCACCAGCCATTTCTTACTTAAATAACATACTAATGTAGTTCACACTAGAGGCTTAGTTTATAACTAACTATGTACTGTACTTCATTCAGTTGAAACATTTGTTTTTAAGGCAGAAAGTAGCCATACATATGGGTAGCAGTCTAGTTTCCATTAAATATGATACTACCTAATCATGAATAACATAAAAATGTATTTTTATATGTAAATAACATTCAGAAGAGTTTTGGGTTACTATCTTGTCTAGATGCCATATTAAGAGGATCATGCTGTCTTTCTGTTAGTGAGTTTAAGGCAGTGTTTTGATTTTCTGACTTGATTGTCAAATTCGTTGCCACTGTAATTCACATCCTCATTCAGGGAGAAACTATGTCATACTTTTTTGCCTTTTCTACGAGTGAAAATACAGGGAAACAGGTTGAGGGGGGTCACGAGAAGACGCCGGATAGTAAATATATGATCAATATCACCGAATAAACCCACTGCTATTTATTAATACAATAATCACATTGGTGAGATTTACCTTTGTGTCTCACAGTTTATCGGTTTTTGAATTATCAGAACACTACAAAACTGTTCACAAGCTTCAAGGGTTTTGATTTTGGTTGTCATGTGTTGAAATAAATATATAAAAAGACCCCAGTGTGTCTATTTCTGTCCACTGAATATGACCCTCAATCTCTGATTCCCCTCTGTGGCACTGAAAAGCGAATATCTACAATGACAATAAAACATCAAATGACCATGCAATAAAAGAGCTTCTCTTCTCTTCAAACAATACCATGTAAAATGTGAATATTTAAAGGCAAAAACAAATGAAAAAAAGGTGCATGTATCAGTATTAATTTTAGTATCCGTAAAAGAAGCCGATCCACTTAAGATGGAGGTGCCGTTCCAGCATGCAATGCAGCATGATGTAGCTTTAATGAAAGAGGCATATAGTGCGTTCATGTGCACTGTACACCTAAAGTGCTTTACGATCAAACCAGGGGGTCTCTCCTCTCAACCACTACCAGTGTGTAGCATCCACTTGGATGATGTGACGGCAGCCACATTAGGGCCGGTTCACATATCGCGTCTTTTGCGCGCTCAAGTTCGTTATTTCAAATGTAGGCGCGCGGTATGCGCGCTCATAATGGAAGCGGTGCGGTCGCGGTGCGACGCGCTCCTTTTTTCCATGCGCGTCCGCGCCGCGTCGAGATAAAAAACATCTCAACTTTTCAGAATACCGCAAGCGCACCGTACGCACACAATAGGTCATGTGACAAGAACCAACTGAAGCGCAACCGCCCTGGCGCTTTGCAAAATAGAGAATGCGGCGCGCCCAGCGTTTTCTACGCGTTTTTAGGCGCTATATGTGAATCCGGCCTTACAATGGCGAAAGTGCGCTCACCTGACACCAGCTATAGGTGGAGAGAAGAGCGAGTGACAGATAGAGACAATTCAATGGATGCAGATTTATAGGAGGCCATGATTGGCAAGGGCCAATGGAGGGAATGTGCCCAGAACACCAAGGTTACATACCCTACTCTTTACGAGAAGTGCCATGGGATTTTTAATGACCAGAGAGTCAGGACCTCAGTTTAACGTCTCATCCGAATGACGGCTATAGCTTAAAGCTTCACTTTCTCAATACTAATACAAAAACGTAAAAAAAAATTATGACTGATTTTATTTGACATACACAACACAGACAGAAAAGCACACAGAGGAATGTGTTGAGCCATACTGTATATCTACACATACTTGTCTCTTACTTAAAATGTAAGTGAGTGTAAATTATCATTAATTATAATATCATTGTCATAATTATTATAGTGTCAGAATTATCATAAGTGCTTTTTGATTCAGTCAATCTATTTTATTCCAACCATTTTTTTCCTGATCGGAGGCTTCCGTAAATATTTAGTCTACATAGAGTTACAGTTAAACTAAGTGGAATGGTGCAACTCAATTGCATATTAGTGCATTAGTTAACGTGCCCATTTAACTCAAAATTAGGCTACGTTATATCTTACGCATAGCTGGTGCAACTGGTGTGACATTAGGTGCAGTTAAGTTCCTAACTCTTCTTAACAATGATAAGCCCCGCTGCTGTAGAGAAAGGGATTGTGGCGAAGTCAAAACAAATCAGAACAGAAAAACAAGTGCATTCACATGGTAATGCAAAGTGCGAGATTATCAAGGTTAAAAATCTAATCCCTTTATCTTTCTCATCTCTTGATTGCTTCACCAAAGCCACTTCCCCTCACTTGGCACAGTACACACCTTGCGACCAGCTTTTAGTCTAGATTAAGAGATGCCCTAATCCCATTCAGAGGATCTGATTAAACCGCTGCTTCGTGAAATCCAGTCAAGCCTTACTTTTGTTCTATCCCACCCCACCCACCCACTATAATTATTTAGATTATTGTGTAAAATCAAAAGCAGGGTCAAAATTTGCAACAACAACAAAACATATAAAGTATGATATACAATATAGGCCAACTAAATTGACCATTTCCCCACTTTTAGGATTGGATTATTATATTGGCCTACAATTTAAAATATACAACAACAACATACATGTTAAACATTTGTGACAAGCAGTGTTATAACTGTAGTGTTCTCCAACATAAAAGAGGATGTTTATCTGTTTTTTCTTGTTTATCTGATGACTAACAGATTACTCAAGGAATTAAGGGTGTCAAGATTTGGCTGGTTAGCATGGCCATGTTAGCCCCTGCTGGTAGAGGCAGTGATTACACCATCTGCTTCCAAAAAGTTACTTTACCCACTTATGATGGTCATTGCGAAGTAGCCATGTACACTGATTGACGACCAGTTTCAAATCGCATACATCTAATCTTGTGGCATCCGTGCAACTGCTAATAACGACACTATTGTTTACCGTAGCAGCATAGTTCTTTCACAGCAGTAATTGAAGTTTGATGATGAATGAGTGAGGGGACAATTAATGCTGTCTTGCGTTACTTTGTAAGCTGCTTTTAAATGATCTGTATTGCACAAAGCTCTATAGATACACGCGACTTGGCTACAGTACCGATAGCTTTCTTCACAGACCGTTGAGCAAGGAATCAGACAGCTGAATGTCTGTCAGTGAGATTCCCGAGAGCTTTTTTTTTTTTTTTTTTTAGCTCTGTATCACCATCTTGTGGACAAACGCGATTCTGCATCCACTATAAGAGCATGTTCTCACATGATGAGGGGGGAGACGGGAGAGTGCTGAAAATTGTAATCGTTGTAATGTCCTTGTAAACTAATAATCAAAGACTTTTTCAAGAAAGACAGTGATTAGTCTGCAAGTGACTATGTGTCTCTATCAAGGCTTCTCTGTCAGCTTAATTTTCATGGCCCTCGTTGGAGCATCTCCAAATGGCATTGGCTGCCATGTTTAAAGAGGCGGTGAGCTATTCTGTGTAATTATCACTGATGTGTATGCTTGTGGTGGAGTGGCTCATTCCAAACTTGGATAACATTCAGAGGTAGTTATCTGCACAAGCTCTGGGATATCACACAGACATGCAGATCAGATGCACACACAGAGGAGGCAGATGATTTAAGATTAACTGACAACATACTATTCTTTTCCAAAGTAATGTATGCCATCTTTCTACACAATGCAGCTTTGATCTATGCTTTATTATTTTTGTAAATTCATCTTAGATGTTAAATGCAGATATGGCAATGTGTGCACACTACCTATTTGTTTATGTTCACACTGTCATTCAAATGTTTGGGGAAATTAATGAATTAATACTTTTATTCAGAAAGGACACATTAAATTGATAAAAACTGAAAGCAAACACATTTATAAGGTTACAAAATATTACAAATAAATGCTTTTGAACTTTATATTCATAAAAAAAAAAGTATGAAGTAAGAGATAAGAGGCTGGTATTATTTAGAAGATTAGATGGACGTACACCTCTCGAAATTACTTTTAATAACTTCACATGTACTCAGAAAATCTAAAGGCAACATTATTATTTTTATTTTTTTAATGACTATTACTCATTTTTACACATCTCTGGGACCCAAAACATAAAGATATTAAAGTTAATCTCAACTGAAGGTGAGGTACAACTGTATAATTCATCAAGACAGATTCATAAAGGGCCCTATGGTTGTGACTCGTGAGGCCTTCACACACTGGATCATTAAACAAAAGAATTATTTTGTGAGATTGCATTACATTGTATCATGGGCAGCACCAAGGCCAGAGGATGACTCACATTTGAAAAGGACCCACGAAGACCTAATGAATTAATGTAAGTGAAATAATTTAATAAGCAAAATACAAAATGTTTGTCATGTGTGCTTTTGTAGAGAAAAATCACTAATGAATAAATAGGAACTAATGGGGGAGAAACAACACCAAAGTTATGTTACGTTAATCCTCATAGAACTTTTTTTTTTCACAGCATTTTGAAGCACAAAAGCATTCTGTGTCTTTAATTATCTTTTGTTTTGTCATTATTTATGTAAACTGCTAGGGTAATGACTCACAAAATAATTAAAAAGCATTTGCTAACGATGATATGTCTTTAAGACAGATGTGGTGACTGTAGGGAAAGTGAAGTCATGGATATTTCTAATCTCCAGTTTCTAATCTACGACTTGCATATTTTGAGTATAAATGTTTTTTTTTTTTTTTTTTTTTTTTTGTACACTTACTTTAAGAATTTATGATATTGCATACAAACAGTTAAAGAACTGGAAATTGCAAATTGTGGCAAGACTTGATATTATCCATTGGGAATTGTATTGCTGTATTGCTGTTGTTTGCTTATTTGCTTATTGCCCAGCACTTGTGCCAATCAATCCTCTTTACCTTTATTTATATAGTGCTTTATACAATACAAATTGTCTCAAAGCTGTAAAGCAGCTCTAAAAAAGAAAAAAAAGACATTAAGTGTAATTATTCAGTTCAAGTCACTTCAGTTCAATAACTGTGTAAATTTCATCAATTATGAAATAAGCTCAATTCAGCAACATAAGCAGCTCTATAGACTTGTTTCAACCCATGTTTTGGTCAAATATGGACAAACCTAAATGTTGATTAATAAAAAAAAAAATACTGTTGAGTTGGCTATATTGACCAAAAACCCAGCATTTTTAGAGTGTAGAAGATAGTGTTGTTATTCACTTTGCAAAATTAATTAATTATGAAGTGCCAGTGTCCACACCATTAGAGAACAGATGGCATTGCTAGGGTGAGGGGCTGTGAATGTTTTTGATGAAAGATTATGGAAAATTTATATAATAATAATAATAATAATAATAATTCCATAAAAAGAGAACTGTCAGTTGTGATTTCATGGTGACTTTAAATGTCTGCACTCATGAATTCAACTCAGTTTCCCACCAAATTTTGTTATTTATCTTTTTCTCTCTGTCAGAGATGTATCTCTGTGTTTGACACTGTGATGTTTTGATGTCATGATGTATGCAGTTATCTGTCAGTGACAGCTAGTGGGAGGTGTTAACTTGAGCTCAACGGGAGCTGACTCATGTCTGTACGTACAAGTCACCTCTAAGCCATGCCATGACTTAATGAAACTTTGGGAAACTCCACTGTGATGTGCTACCAGAAACAACCTGTCAACTTCAGTCAAGCTACTGAAGACTGGAGTGAAGCTCTGAACGGGAACCCATATGAAATAATCTTTCATAAAATCTTTCCAAGCAATGCAATGAAGCGAGTTTGTAGAACAGATGTCTGAAAGAATAAGACATCTATAAGATGATGAAGAAAACGATCTGGGCCCGGTTCCCCAAAAAGTTCTTATCTCTAAGTAGTTCTTAACCTATTCCTTAACCTCTCTCTTAACCTTATGGCACGGTTCCCGAAACAATCGTACGCTAAGTATATCTTCTGAAAGTCGGTCTGGACCATTTGTAAGCTCTCTCTTAGTGTTGTTTGAGCTCAAGACACTAGTCGCTGCCACTGTGCAGCAGTCTTTAGAAACGTACACACATTTTCAAAACTATTTCACCTTTTTTCAAAACTCTACACACAATTCCCAAAACTTCACACACAAAATGCAAAGTGCCTCACATCTCCTTCAAAAATGTAACTGCATTCAAAATGCCATAAACACATGTCAGAATGAAGCATTTCCATCAAATGGCAAACACTTATTAGTGCATTTTTTGATACACCATGTAAACATTGTTTTTTTTTTTTTTTCTAAATCTAAAGCTCTTTGGTCTTCCATACGCTTATATGAATACAATGTTCTACAGTGAAAGTAGTCTTCTGAGATCGGTAACAAGTACACTGACAGTATTCACCAATGGAATTTAGAAACAGAAAATATTCATTAGGCCAAACATTACTGTTCTATACATTATACAACAAAACCATAAACATATGTAAAACAAAAGTATATTCTTTGTAATACAGTAAAGGACACAATTGAGTCTGTGGGGGTCTCTGTCCATTGTTGGCATCTATTGTTCAAAACAGGTAATCTGACCTTTGACTTATTATAGGCTTATACTACAGTAAAGCAGTGATTGGTTAGTGATCAGTAAAACAATTAGAGTTTGCACATACAGTATAAGGAGTGTTTGTGTGACCTGGTGAATAATTGTAGCATGTTGATTAGTGTGTTTGGAAAAGAAAAGCA
Source organism: Pimephales promelas (assembly GCF_988280905.1). NCBI lineage: Eukaryota > Metazoa > Chordata > Actinopteri > Cypriniformes > Leuciscidae > Pimephales > Pimephales promelas. The sequence continues at coordinate 26,154,532 of NC_142769.1, forward strand.
AGTCAATTCCTATACTAGATGTTTTGTGTTTTAGTCAAAGGCTGAGAAATAGCTTATGGTTTTGGAGATTTGGTGTGTAGGTTTGCACTTTGAGTGAGAGGTTTCAGGGCTGGAGTGAGACTCATTGTACCCACATGCCCACTTTTGTTCCCCATTTTATATTACAGTAAAATAATATAATTAAAACCTCAGTATATAAGTCTGCAATTAGTGTACTCTACTGTACAGCCTTGTAATTCATTGTATTTTGCAAAAATATAATTTTCTATTCAGTGCAAAAGCCGTACACAGGGTTATATAAATACAGAGGTCCCAAAAGTGATCTTGGGTTCGGGGGCATATTATTTTTCCACAGTAATTGTCAAAGAACTTGGGATTTGTATATTTGTGTTAAATAGGAATCCATTGCAAAAAAGTTATTCTCATTCGGGGCACTGTATGCAATAGGCTATTGCTTTACCTCTCCTCTCTTATCTCCATCTCCTTCTCTCGTTCTTCTTCTCTTAGTCTCTTTATCTTTACCTGTAAACATCCCCTACCTGAAGCTGATCTTTGATAGATGTTTAGTTTTGCCACTTGCATCCTATCTCGTGAAGCTTCACATTGGGATTCGCGTGCGGCTCACGCTTCTGTGAACATCCTGCTTTGATCGTCATTTCAAATATTTTGACATATCACAATTTGGTAATTTAATTAATAGTCTCTATTTTACTGATAACTTAAACAATGTTAAACTAAATGTTGCTCGAATAATTTGAGGAATTTTTAATTTGCATAGAACGTTATCTTTCTTAACGCCGTAATAAACCTTCGTGTGAAGTGGAAAATCGATTCCTGAGCAATCGATGCCAACTAATTCAGCACCTTCACATGGGACAGCGCCTTTGTAACGTCGAACGTAAGAGGAGCAAGTTAAGAAGCTTCAAGTGACACTTCAGGGAACACACTTAGGAACATATACAACTTTGAGTCTTCTTAACGCGCTAAGAGTGAGCGTTATCGGGGAACCGGGCCCTGGCTGTTTTCCACAGCACACAACCTTTGTTGCTTCCACTGTGGCTACATTCAGCAGCTGAATAAAGTTATCAGTCTCGTTCCTGACTACAAGTTGTTACATGAAACAGAATTTTGAGACTAAGTTCAGTTTTTTTTTTTTATGTCTGGTAACTCAAGTGATTTTTCCTTCCAAACTCTGCCCTGCAGCCATTTACTGGTCATATCAATCACAGTATTAATTGCCTACACACGTCACCATAACATTAAAGGGTAACTAAACCCTAAACCAACTTTTTTAGTTAATGATCTGTAAGAATGGGGCTTTATTAGTGCTGATCATTGATTTGAGTAACTTTTTTCAACATTTGTGTATAAAGTGTTTTTCTTCTACATATGGCGTAAAAACGTCTGAGTGCTGCCCTCTTCAGTTTGAGCGGTGGCTACTGCAGTTGAATTTTCCTATTGGATGTTTGCTGTGCTTCGTGACATAAGCGGTGAGAGCTGACAGCAGATTCTAGCTACACGCCCTTGGTATGAGCTACCACACTCTGGGCAATATACAAACCATCTTGTTTCGTCAAAAACACTGTCAAGAGTTGGAATTACGAGTATTGAAAACTATCAGGATAGAGTATTTTAGCACCTATCATAGCATTTACATAGTTATTTAGATCATTTTGTGTAGGCTAGTTAGTTAATTAGTAGCATAGTATAGTTAGCTTCAAGTTTGCATAGATTTTTCTGTATTTAGTACAGGGGTCAGGATGGTAACGGAATAGAAGTGGACATAGGCTTCTCCACACAGCTTGCGCTGAAAAGTGACGCAGTGCCAAACTCCTCCTCATGCATGTAACGTTACTCCACCACTGCAATGGCGTCTTTATGTGAGTGATCATGTATTATTATTTTTTTTAATTACAATTTATGGTTAGGCTAAAGTTAATTCTTTTGGGGTCGACAAACGAACCGGCACATTTTGCTAGATTTTTTCACATAGCAGGCAAAATATTAATATGAATATGCCTACAGAGAGCGTGCTCTATAGACATAAACTCGACAAAACTTATCAGATACCGATCGCGATGCGGGAGTTAAGACCACAGTTTGAGCCAGTGGCTGGACAATTCACCCTCCTCCACTTCAGGTGAAGGTAGGGGAGAAATGTCCTCGACTTCAAATGACCGCTCTGTTGCAAAGCTACTTGCGTCACTCTCCATTTTAGAGTCTGACAGCAGCTGTCACTGCGGGTCTCAGGTGCACGCCCCCCCGCTCAGCGCCTCCCTCGGTTCGTCCCTTCTATGGGGTCTGCCCAATTTTTCAGCATTTTTCAAATATGAACAGTGGGTGGAGTCAGGCTCTGACCAGGGGTTTAGTTAAACTTTAAACAATAAAATCAGCTAGAGGGCGGGATTTCTGACATCTTTAAAGGTCCCCTGAAATGAAATTTTCACTTTCTGAGATTTTTTAACATTAATATGAGTTATATCAGTCCCTAGCCTGTATATGGTCCCCCAGTGGCTAGAAATTTCAATCGGTTTAAACCAAGCTTTGGCTATCTTTTCTGCCTTTGAGAAAATGAAAGCTCAGACGAGCTGATCGTAAATCTCCTCTGTATGATGTCATACGGAGGAAAGGTAACCTGGCTCACCCATGTGAAAATGAGCTATGAAGTATTTTTCCTCTATAGATATCATGGCTTGCAAATGAGGAAAGCATGGCAGTTGATCCGTATTCAGATGTACAAATGAACACAAAAGTATTTTTTTGTTCCTTCATCTGAGCCTCTGAAGAAACAATGGGTTAATTTTATTTTCTCTAGAAACGCCCCTGATAGCACAAATACATCACAGAGATGTCTATTTGAAGTGTGTGTTTACATCTGCAAGACACATTTTTTGAGTGTTTGTTCATCTGCAAAACGTCTATGGGAGGTCTCCTGTCAGATGTCAAATCTGACGTTTAGAAGGACGTTTAAGATGTAATAATTTAGAATGAATGTTAAACTGACATCTTAAAGAGGTCTATCAGATGTTAGTAAACAGCAGATGCTTTCCAGATGAAGTGATCTTTAACAGACATCTTGCAGACGTACGTGTGTTATCTGGGGCGCCGACACAACTTCCCAAAGTTTTGTATGGTCCAAACATTTCACCGACGACTGTATTCTCAACTTGAGCCAGTACAGGGCTGGCCTCGACGAACGTCTGAAAATAAATCGTTCAGGGCTGCCAACTCTCACGCATTCAGCGTGAGACTCATGCAATTGACCCAATTCTCACACTCTTTTGCCACAACCCCGATTTCTCATGCTGAAGTGTCTATCCGGTCTGTCAAATGCCTGAAAGATGAGTTTATCCATAGATTTACCTGTTGAGCCACTCGTGATTGACTAATTATAGGCAAATTAGTTAAAATATCCCGTAATCTAGAGCGAGTATGCAAGACAGATGTTGTGCTCGAAAACGCGCCCACGCACGGCAGAGAGGTAAGCGAGTGAGAGACCTTGCGTGTGCAGACAGCAACTCCCCTGTCACGCCAATTGTAATAGTAAAAACATATAATAGCTGTGGTAAAAGTATTTGAGAGAGTTGCACATGCAGCACATAGCTATTTCTATATATGCAAGCATGTCAGCCAATCACAGCAGTGGCCGGTTACACTGGGTGTTCAAATTAGAGGCTAAAATCAGGCTAGTAAAAATGCCTTTTATTTCTAAATTATGTCTATTTTTGATCTAAAAAAACATACTAACATTATAAGGGTAACACAGGAAATCTTATAAAATAATAAAATAACCCCGTGTCAGGGGACCTTTAAAGGGACATTGTGTAGGAATTGCTGCCATCTAGCGGTAAAAATGTATTTTGCATTCAAACAAATTGTGCTCTCCAGCGCCTCACTTTTTCACATGACCAGCATCGGCCAATAGTGAGCCTACGTGTGACGTAGCTCTACGCTATAACACTATGTTAACTGACTAGAGGCCCATAGAGAAGGAAGTGAAAAGTTGAAATAAAGTTGTTATTTTTGTTTGTTTTTGCGCACAAAAAGTATTCTCATCGCTTGATAAAGTTAAGATTGAGCCACTGAAGTCACTTGGACTATTTTAACAATGTATTTAATAACTTTTCGAGGACGGTAAGTTTCAATTCCTCAAGAAGCCTATGGACTAGTATGCAGGAGTGACCCAGCTCTCAGATTTCATCAAAATATCATAATTTGTGTTCCAAAGATGAACAAAGGTCTTACGGGGTTGGAACAACATGAGGGTGAGGGATTACTGACAGAATTTTCATTTTTGGGTGAACTTAACCCTTTAAACCCCACCCCTATGACCTTGCATTCATCTGCCTCATCATGCATTCATATATTTTTTTTGAGTGCAGCTCCTATATAAAATCTAAATCAACAACCGATGGGTAGAATCAAGTCCCCACCGTACATATTTTTTCATTTTTTTTTTCACTACATCTGCTGCACTCAGATGTACGTCACAACGTACATATCTATCGCTACCTTTTCCTCATCAATAATTGAACAAATTTGTAAATGCAAATATGATTTCCACTGTAATTCCCAAGTTAAAGTAATTTTAAGGAACACATGTGGAGGCTATCAGGCAGACCAGCACAGGGAATTCAAATCCGTTGGATGCTCATAGCATGATGCTACAATAAGAGTCTTTCCTTTACTCCGAGGCCTACCGTTCAATCAGACTGCATATCTGAATCCAGCTGATATTTCCCCAGAACAATAAATTATCTCTTTAAATTCCCATGAACACAAGCACCATGGGAAAGAGGTTAATCATGGTCACTAACCATGCTGTGCATTGTCCAAAGGATTGTCTTTAGCATGCTGTGTTTTCTTATCTCAGGAATACATGAGCCTGGAAAAACCATCTGTGTGCAGCTGACTGAGATGCACTTTGTAGTAAATCTACAAACAGGGGCCAGAAGAAGGAAACATAGGCTGTCGCTTGCGTTAAGGAGATGGTGATAACCATCTGTGGTGAGCACAAAAAGTAATGCTAAAGAGAGGCTGTTTGATGATTCCTGATGCAGTCTGTATTATCGGATCTATCAACATGTACAGAATATTGAACTTCACAGTGAAATGGATTGCATCCACCACATCTTTGAGTGGAAAATGGCTTTTGCGAAGATAAGATGACATCCATGTGACAAAAAAGCACGTCAATTTGTTAGTCTCAGAACGTCATGTTGAATCCTGTCAAGGTTTTCCTCAGAATTTCTCATGTCTACCTTGATTACTTGGATCATTTGTAAGTTGGTAGACAACACAGCATGACAAGTCAATTTCAATTTAATTTGAATCAAAAGAGCAAAGCCTGTTTTTACATGTTTCCATTAAAGAGAACAGCTGTGGTTTTCGGAACACAATAGTGGGCAAATTTGCTAATAGGCGTCCCACGGCTTACAGGCGCATGTTTAAGCAGCGTCAAGATAAAGTAAAAAACGTGCAATGGCAAAACACACCTTAGAATGCGAACAAATGTTTAACTCGAAACATTTGCGAATCCAGACAACGTCCTCGCTCTGTGTTCTACACGGTTGCTTACGTCTTCTCTGTAGGGGTTTTCAATAAGGAATATCTGAAGCCAACAGGTGTTAGATGAGAAAACAGCATGATTCAGCTGCTCTCGCTGATGTATTCTTTTAACATGCTATGTCCACCATGTCTTATTAGAAATTAAGTTGCTTTGTTTCTGAAGTCGCACAAGTGAAGTGAAGACTCCGAACAGATCATCCGTTCAGGATAATATTCCCGGCACTTTTAAAGCAGGCAGTGTTGATGTCGTGTAGTAAGTGCTGCAGATACAAGCTGTTCCCAATTAACCATTTGAACGTTTAATCCAGCAGGCCTCCCATCCCTGAGCTGGGTGGGAGGGCCCCTTTCCCAGCATGCACTATTCCAGATAAGCAGAGATGGAGATGCAAAGCTGCCTAATATAATTGCATATTAGCTGGCTCAGGCCTGGGCTCCCAGTGGGGCTGTTAATTTATCGCAACCAATTTAAATTCCTGCCACTTTCTAATAGCACTAATGAAAGGCCTCTCCCTGCACTAAGAGTACATTTGAGCATTCTCATTCAGGCACAAGGTGCATTAAACTCAACTAAATGCACAGAAAGCAAGCGGGAACAAATCGGCGGCAAATGTTTACCATGTGTCACCTAGGCCCTAATTAGTGCAAGCAGAACATTGGCCAAAAGAGTAAAGAGGAAAATGTTGGTTTGTTGGAGTGTAGCACACAAGGGTGCTTTCAATGGGATTCATTTTCAAGGCATAATTTGCACAATTAAGCAATTTTAATTCTCCTTTGTAGCATGTTGCAGCTCTTCAGAGGGCTATAAATAGAGATCTCTCAGAAAATTGGTCGCCACTGCATGTTTGCTGGAGGTGCATGTGTCAGCATGAGCTCTCATCAACAGCATGTGGCTTACTGAAGGTGGCAGGCTTCACCTTTGCAATGTTTTGTTGTGGATGCTTATAAAACCGAACGGAGGATTCCAGAAAGAAAAAGTGTTCATGATATAAAAACCAAGATTTATATGCTCCGTTTAAAACCTGCAGTATTTACTTTCTGCTTGGATGGCTGTGCCTATACCTCAGACATTCCAGTGCCCTGAGAGGACAGAATGGGTATGAAATGGCAGAGAAATGGTGACATAAAGCTTGGTCTTTGAAAATTATTCTGCACCAACAGAATGTTCTCCATTTAGATTGAAATAATAAATAGATGTGAGAAAATCAATAAATCCAGTCTGGACTTGTCAATCTCACTAAAAAGAACGGAGACATGGTTGTTAGCATTTTCTCGCAACAGAGAAAACAGAGCAAGCTCCCTGGAGACCGGCTTCACGCAGGGTCCTAACAGTGTCAAAGAAAACTAGCAGTTACTGACTATTGCTTGTTGATTTATTCCATGCGACCATCGTTCCTGTGATCATAATTTGATTTTATGAAGTAAATGAAGCTTGATAAAAATAACAGATGAAATGAAAAGACCTTTTGAGTTGAGGCTAAGTGGTACTTTGAAATGTATCAGGCCAAAACCAAACTCATTTAACAAGCCTTTCATTTGAATTGGTAGACCAGTTGGCAAAGACCTCTCAATAAAGTTGTCAAGCTAACCATGATTTCTTGAGCTTCAAAATAGGTTTTCTGGTAAATCTGGTCGATACTTAACTGTATCTAGCCATGTGCTTTATATTTATTGCTTAAGTTACTTAGACATCTATGAAGATGGCTCCTTCTCCAGTGAGTGCATTTGTTTGCATATCCCTCTTCCATGCCAAGGATTCTGGGAAGGGGCACAGCGAAAGTGCTTAGTTTCCATTCCTGTTATCAGGAAGGCAGTGGGAGATGATAGATCACAGGCACTTACCCAGTGAAACTGAAAAATGAAATGGCATTGGACTGAGGACAAAGCCTGTTGGATAATGTAAGTGGCCCTCGGTCTAACACCAAGCTGCAGAGATATGAAATCTATAGTGAAGCGTTTCATGCAGATGCTGCTCTCCTTGATAGCGAATAACAATATATATATATATATATATATATATATATACATACTGTGTTCGACCGATATATCGCCAATGCCGATATTTTGCATTTTTAAAATTTCTTCAACGGCCGATAAGTTTTTCTGTTTTGCCATTGTGTTGAAAGTGGGACTTTTATTTTGACAGGCCTTCAGTTTTTTATTTTGAGAACACTAGCCTGAGAAAAGATCGTCAGTGCCTCATCAAAAAGCACTCACTCACATTCTCCGTCTTCAGTAGTTTATGATCTCTGTCAGTGCTATCTAATTTTAATTCTAACTTTATCGGACTTTGTGCCTCCACGTCACCCCGATTGCCCGCAAACTTCTCCTCCTGTTTATACGGTAATTTGAATTCTGTGCGACAGAGAGTCGATTCGTTATGACGCAATCGTTTGCCCATTTTTACAAAAAACTGCTTCTATGGGGTCATAACGTAAGATACATTGTCGCGTTTCTTTAGAAATAAATAATTGATAAATGTATAATTGATAATTGAGTCTTTGGACACTTCAGATGTAAAGTTATTCGCTGTCATATAAGTATAACATGTCGTATAAGTGATGTCAAAATTAATGGGAATCAATGGAATGCTAACAGCAGGTGAAGTTCTGCTACAATGGCGGCTCCCGCGAGGCTTCAACTTCCGGCTGATGGATTACCCCCTTGGTTTGAAGCAGAGTCGCACCTGGAACAATATGACGGCCGCAAAGAGGTTTGACAATTAAAGGGGACATATGCAAAATCCACTTTTTTAGCCGTTAAATGCATTTTGTTATATAAGTACTAGTATAAGTAATGGAGTGTTTATAAGTACAGAAAAGATGAAATTATTCTCTTCAGGTGCTTCGTTTATATCTTTATATTCTGTTTTGGTCATATTTTTCAACCTGTTTAGATTTTTCTGTTTTCTATGACGTTTTTTATTTAACTACAACGTCACCGTATTTGCAGTGGAACTGCCAAATAAGGACATTGACTACCAGTCCAAAACTTTGAGCAATCCACCATTATTATTTCTCGCTCCGATTTTGTAGTCCGAGCTCAATGATGCAGAAGTTACGAGAGGGCAAGTCAAAATGTTCGGTTTTTGGATGTAGTGACCTGAAGCACTTCAAGGATCCCCACTTCAACAACCTCCGCCAGTAACGTTATACAGAAGGGTTTGCCGATTGACTTTGTCTGAATGAGAGGTAAATTCCTTCTATCTTTGGAGACGACGAACAGAGAATTTCGATAAGCTGTAAATATTGTTAATAAAAATAAAGTACTTTCTTAAAACACATGGTGGTCATGGTTTAGCAGTACCTTTGTCTTTCTTTGTTTTTGTTTTGAAGTAACGTTACACGTCTGCAGTATTATTGTTCTTGAGTTTCATCAATGGTCATTTAGCTGCTTTTCTGATGCTTTTCTAAACGTATCATATTATCAATACAGATTGTTTGTGGTAAGATTAGACCGTAGTCATTTATCTTGTCAGTGTGCTTGTTTTAACAAGAGAAATAGTCGACTTTCACTAATAACACAAAACAGTTAACTCGCATACCAATACATCCATATGAAGAGGTTGTTCTGCAGGTTCGTCGTCGTCTTTATCAACTCGCTCGCTCTGGCTCAAATATGTAAGGCTTGATGGACAAGTCTTCTGTTGTTGACATTTTATTAACGTGTGAATAGAAATGTTCTTTGAAGGTATCGTGTATAATCGTATATCTCTAATCAAACTACAATAATGGCCGAACGGGGGGAGTTGAACTGACCGTGAACTCATCGACCTGGAGAGTGGGCGGGGTATGACGCATCTCCTTTTTATTTAAAGGGGCCGCACATCAGAAAAGGGGTAGAAAAGGGGCTTGTGGAGCTATAATAATGAGGAATTCAGACCCAAGCATTGCAGTTATGTTTTATATAGACCACAACGGTATTATTTATATGTAAAAATGAATGATTTAAAAGCATGATATGTACACTTTAAGGCTTGAAAAGGATGTTTCTGAATGATTGGTTAACGTAATGTCACTTTGATCTTTGTACTGACAGGGTAGAGTAGTGCGATATGAATGATATGTGTTTACTGATGTATACGTTAATTCATTGACAGATTGATGTTACTTTAATTGTCATTGTGGCGAGGGGGGTGTGGTTCAGTGAAATGTAGCGGGAGAGGTCCGCCTGATTCAGGTTGTAACGAGACCTCCATCCATCCATCGGGTGCTTCTGGGACAAAAAGGAAGCAGGGGAAGAGAGCGGTTGTTCAGGTTGGGGAAGCTGTGCCGGGACCCTCGGCGCCTGTCTCAGAGGAACGGAGCATGACAGAAAGAATAATTCTTTAGGCGTGATGATTTTCCTCTGGAACAGACCCGAGATGAGACGCTCAAAAACGAATTTGTATCTCGTGTATCTCGAAACTCTCATATCCTTATTTTGCTATTATAAAAGATAAGTTGTATCGGGTGACCCAAGACACCCAGAAAAAGCAAGATAAAACGCAAATTTGCACTGAGAGATAACGGGTTTGTATTGCTTCCTACTTCCAGATCTAAATTACTCGCCAAGTGGCCAGGGCCGTTTGTGGTCACACTGTGAATTGGAGATCTTAACTATGAGGTTCTTCGATCAGATAGGGATGGAGCACACCAGATCTACCACCTCAATTTCCTTAAAAAATGAAATTAGGCGGAGTCAGCGATGCTGGCGACTGTAGTGAGCGAGGAGGATCTCGGACCAGAGGCAAATCTAAAGTCTCAATCTCTCAATCTCTCTGGCCATTGGAAGAGACCACCTCTCAAGATCCCAGATTGTTCATATTCGTAAGTTACAAGCAGAGTTTGCTGATGTGTTCTCGCCCCTATCTGGTCGGATAAACCTCATCCAGTACCACGTTGAGACCGAATCGGGCATAGCCGTCCATATAGTTTACCTGAACATAAAAAGAAAATAGTTCAGGACGAATTAGAGGCTATGCGGGACATGGGGGTAATAGAAGAATCAAACAGTGACTGGGCGAGCCCGATAGTTTTAGTGCCTAAAACCGATGGCTCAGTCCGGTTCTGTGTGGATTATCGGAGCGTGAATGCTGTTTTGAAGTTCGATGCATATCCAATGCCAAGGGTTGATGAATTTCTTGATCGACTCCTTGTTGCTTGTTGCTTGTTGGAAATACACTTGTTGCAAGCCAGCCAAATAGTAGGTTAACCTTGCGTTTTGAGTGGATGATGAGCACGAGACGCCGAAATGGATGTCAATAAGATAAGATTCTTAATTAAAAAAGTTGCCAAATGGTCCCATTGACAAGACCAAAGTGATCTGTGTGTTTTGTCATTGTGAACTGAGCTATCAACGCAGCATGGCCAGTCTGAAATACCACTTGATGGCCAAGCACACACACAGCTGATGCGAATTCTCCACCCCCTCGTCAATATCAGGACCTCGTCAGTATTTCTTTAACCCTTTTATTGATGGACAGTGTTATATGTGTGACACTTTAATACACTCACTTCTTCTGGAGGTGCAGCAGGAGCATGACAAGTTGGTACCGATTCTTTTTTCAGGAGCAGCTTCTTAGCAAAACAGCTTTATACTGATCCTCGTTTACAAAGCAGTCTGGTGAAATGATTTGCGCAAATATGAAAGCATTGACATTGATCGTGGGGAATACTCCCTTCGAAAACAAAACTCATCAGTTCAGTGGTTCAGATTGAGAACATCAAAATGACTTCTGTATCCTTACATCCAAGAACAGAACACCACAATCACGTAGAAGCCATTCTTCTCCAGAGAATCAACAATGACGCACTATGATAACAGCTGTACTGAAGCGCTGCTGTCAATCAACAATCGTTGGAGGGGCGTCCAACTGTGTGACGTCACATGGTTGAGCAGCTCGATTTGACACGGGAAAACATATACAGTAAGGAGATAAAAAAAAAAAAACACTAGATGGATTTTTATCATTATATGATGGTTGTCTACTGACACTGCCAACACACATTTCAGAACAATCAACTTGAAAAAAAGTGCACGTACCATTATATGACCTTTAATTGTTAGATTGTACCCTTTTCGTGTGAATGCAAAAGATCAGCAGCCTGTTTTTTTTTAAGAGCTCTGGAACAAAACAGTTAGCCTTTCCACCCCCTCAGCTCTTAATTTTAATGAGGGTTAATGATTTGACTATGCCAGGAGAAGTGAATTGCGAGAAACTATGACCTGTTGAGGAGAACTTGGATTAAAATACAATTAAGCTAAGCTCTCCACAATGGGCCTGGACCTCACAGTGTCACGCAGCGTTCAAGGAGATGAGCCTAGAACAAGGTCTTGTAAATTCAAAGTAGCACATTTCACCTTGGACAATCTTCACTCACCATAAGAGATGACCAGCTCCAGCTTCTTAAAGGGGAAAGTTCACCTGAAAATGAAAACTCTGTTATCATTTACATCATAATGTTTGACCTTGTTTTCTCATTAAAGGTGCAGTGTGGGGATTTTTAGTGACATCTAGCGGTTCGGTTGCGAGTTTGCACCAGGTTTGCACTAAGGGCTCAGCCCACTGCTTACCCCTCCCTTTCAAAGAAGCTATGGTTACTAAAACGGGACAAACATCTCGTTGGCTGAGACAGCAGAGAATAGCCAGAGTAAGCCAAGAGTGTGTAACATTGTCACTGTTTCTGTATCACAGTCCATTATAAACCACATCATGGATACAGTTTACAAAGCCATAGTCAGGTGAGGATCAAGGGTTTTAATATATAATTTAATATAATAATAGTAATCAGCTGATTGTCTCACAAACGTAACCAGTAGCACTTTTTCTCCCCACATAGCAAACCCATTATACAGCGAGGGAGAAGAACCACATGAAACTATGCATGAAACTATATATTTTTTTTCTAGCAGGGTAGTAATAGTTTAGCTGGCTAATATGAGCTGTTACTGTGGCTGAGCTGGGTAAAGCGTAAAGCCTTGTTTATACTCAACGCGTCGGCATGAGTCCAAAGGTCCGAGGTGTGCGCGCTGTTACAATGGGCTCTATGCACGGCGGTATTTCCAGTGAAGCATTAGGGATGCTCGATAACTTCCGCCGATCGTAGAGTCAAATGCAATACCGAGTATTTATATTGAATTTTATACTCCATGGTTATACTAAAGAAACGTTAGTCACAAAAACAGATAAAACAGACACCCCTCGTTGTGTTTATGCTTCTTTTTAAAATTATATTAAATAAATATAACTATATATAAAATTACATCTAAACGTATGTACGTTTCATTTCAAAGACTGGAGGACAGTAAATTTCGAAGACTCTGCCATAATCCCGTTTTCCTCCGCTTTAATCTCCACAACCGGAATTGGACGAGCATCCTTGCGTCAAATGCGGAATTTATGTGTGCATATAGCCCATCATGTCATTTTTGTCGCGCGTGCACCTCCGCATCCCATAGACACCATTTACTACACACATAAATATTTAATTCGGACACAGAAAATGGGGTATTTAAACAATAATAATTTGGTTTTTTACTGTGATAATGAATGAAGAACTCACTATTTGTATAGCCCTATAGTTTAATATATTAACAATATAGAGACTACAATATATTTACTATAACTAATAGTTTGCAAATGATTTGTAAGAAGTTTATTACCATAAAGTAAGTGTTTATTATTTTTTTTTCTTTCTTACCTGATATAATATCCAGGCTATTTTTTAAATCGAATGCATGTGATAGGGGACTGAAGCTGTTAAACTACAAAACGCGCCTTCATAAAATAGTCTGTATGACGTGTGTACTGTATTCTATGTTCTGAGGGCACCAAAAACTTTATGTGGGGAAACAGACCAACAAGTTATTTGTTCAATGGTAATTATTTCTTTTTCAAATGAAGTCAAACTAAAAATAGCACATTGATGCCAAACAACATTGGTTCTCATGTATGCGGCATAACATGATGTTGTGCATCTACTAAATTATGGCACGATTTTTTTTTTTTTGGGTGAACTATTCCTTTTAATTGTGCATCATTAGCTATTGATTTCGCTAATAATCAGAGGTTTCACAGTCCAAAGAGGAAGAGAGGAGCCGGGCCTCCTGTTGATCGCTCTGATGTCTGTTCCTCCAGAGTTTCGTGATAACAGATTCTGTTCAACCAACATCACACACAGGGGGCCTCAACAGGAAAAACAAACGTGCAGTTTCCTCCTCAACATACCAGTCTAAATCTCAGTCACCTCTCTAATTTGTCTAAATTTACTCAGTTATCAATAATACAATGTGAGCGAGGCTTACTAAAAAAAGCTCGGTGGTTTTTAATTGCCTTTCATTTGTAGATCGATTTCAATTCAAAGTTGGAATAATTTAAAATTAAATTACTTGTGAGGCTAGAGGGAGAAAAAATGGAGACTTCACTTGGGTGATGCAAAGGGATGAAATACAGTATCTGGTTTGTGAAAGAAAGATCAATGAGAAGATTATTTTAAAAAATAGATTTTTCTACTATGTATCCTTTCCAATTTCCTCATCAACCAGAATGTTTGAACACGATTCATAATCAACGATATGCCTATGCCTAAAAAGGCTTGATTTTTCAATTAGAGATGTTGTTGTCCTTGCATAAAAAACACTGCCCTAGACGCAGAGGAGAAATGAGGAAACATCTCATTGTACGAATGAGATGAGATTGGTAAAGCAACGAGACTGCATTCAATAATTTAATATAATGTGCTGTGTGTTGCAATGCTTGGATGCTAATTTTGCACCAAAACACATGGCTCTTTATTTAGTTGGGCACTAATGAATCCTCCTGTTGTCTACCCATCTTGACAGATGAGTTGTTGATACGGTGTGATATCTGTCGCAGACCCAGTGGAAGCTGTGTGGGATCCTCCTCATGAAAGTGTCCCTTCGGTACTTATCAAAGTTCCTGTTGAAAGGCTGCCCCCTGCTGCGCTCAAGCTGTCCCTGAGAGGGAGGGCCCTCAGTCTGGGGCCCAACTCACACAGCGGGACCATTTTCTGAGTCTTCTCTCTGATTAAGGTCTGACTTGTTTACCTACTCGACTGAGTCGGTTCCACTGAGCTCCCTCAACCACAGCGCCCTCTGCTTCCACCAAAGAGCCAGATGAAGGACAGGAGAAAGCCAGAACTTGAACGAAGAGAGTGGAGTGGATAGGCAGAATGCTGCACAGGGAATAAATTCAGCGAGAGATAAATAAATAATCACAGTCAGTGCAGCCAAGTGTAACGAGCGTTGTGCCTGTGTTCCCTGGAGAGACATAAGGCTTCAAGGCTGTATCGCCACATATATGATGGTGTGTGGAGTGGACCTACTGTATCACCTGTGCCGATGTGTGCAGATGCCATTAGACTTTATGTGCCAGCCAGATGATTAAGCGCTTCTCCCTAGAGATCTGCTTCAATATTTGTCAAAGACAGCCAACCAACAGGCCATGATTCTCTTTTCAAATGGTCCTGACACGACACCAGGATGTTTTGTGAGATGGTAAAGTATGTTCAGTGGCCCCCCCCCCCCCCCCCCGATGAACAGACCAGAGGTTGCTTTTCAAATAATCCTTACACATCATTCTGATGGATTTAGTTGTAAATCTTTCCTCATTTGTCTACTTTTAACCGTTTGTTTCAGATTTCTGTGATTCTTGTAGATGTACATTATCCTAATATACCAGCCCGTTCTCATCCTTTAACGTCATATACGCTATATGCAAAAATGGCGCTATACTACGCACATGGCACCCTTTATCGTTAATATAACACGCGAACCCAAGACGTTATAAATCCTTTAGCTTGAATATGACATGCACACCCTACCCCACACCTAAACTTAGCCCTCACAGCACGTGTTATATTAACGATAACGGGTGCCATGTGCGTAGTATAGCGCCGTTTTGTCATATAGCGTTTTATATGACGTTAAAGGATGAGAATGTGTTGAATATACCCGATTTTAATAGGTTTATAATATAACCAAATATATTTTAACATTACAAACTTATCATATTATTAAACAAATGTAATAATTTATTATGTATAATTTAAATATATAATATAGTAAATTATACTATTTTAATTTAAATTCCTTTTTAAATAATTTTAAATAATTGAATCAATTTTAATTTTAAGGCTATGTTTTTATGAAGACTCATTCAAGACATGAGATGTGCACATACAAAATACATGAACACATAAATGTACAGTGTAAAGCAATACTTGTTTGTTATTTGTTGTAAATACAACTGATGCAGAAAAAGATTCCTGATGCGGTTCCTTATTTCTTAATACAAGAATCCTTTGAACCAATCCTTTCCTTTGTTCCTCAGTAATGCACTCCACATAACCATGCTTGTTTTCCTCTCTCTAATGTTCTCCTATACTCTGTATAAAAGCCTTGACTAACAGCTCTAGCCTGGTTTCCTTCCTGTAGAGACACTTCCTGTGACCTCAAGATCTGCATAATGCATTTCAATGTTTGGCAGGTGGAGACATGGGATGGTGTCCTCCTCTTTCAAAACTAGGCTTAACGTCCAAATCCTTTCTCATAAGGTTCGTCAGCCTTTGCAGTGGTGATGTACGTTGCCATTATGGGAGGTAAATATAGGCTGTGTTGAAGCACACTGGCATGTACGAGCTGTGACATTTACGAGTGCTGAGAGAGTCACAAGAGCCCCGGCTGCGAGACAGCTGGAAATCAGTGCCGGCATGCAAAACCTAATAACAACACTGATATTTACTCTCTCTCTCTATCTCCCCCTCTCTTTTGCTCTTCCTTCTGTCTGAGTGTCTCCCTCTCTTCGATCCCTTTATTTTCATCTTTCCTCA
Source organism: Pimephales promelas (assembly GCF_988280905.1). NCBI lineage: Eukaryota > Metazoa > Chordata > Actinopteri > Cypriniformes > Leuciscidae > Pimephales > Pimephales promelas. The sequence goes on from NC_142769.1 coordinate 26,170,929, forward strand.
GGGGGGCAGCACATCTCCACATTTGATGGAATCTGATAATCCTCTCGCCCCCCACACACAGATATACTTCATTCTTATTTTCTTTTCTTTCTGCATCTTCTCTCTATACTCTTCTAAAATCTTTTTTCTTCTTCTTTTGTGAGAGGGCACAGTGAGTCAAGCTCCACTGCTTTACCAATTCCATCAAAAGGCTAATCAACAATCTTAGAGCGGGGCAGTTCTCAGAACAGTCATTCTTTCTGTGCCCAACCGGCAATCCAGCAAAAGCAAGCAAGTGCTGCAGTAATAGACCTTGAATTACAATTAATCCTGCCTGGCTCGATTTGCCAATAGTAATTCCAGTGCTCTGAGAGCAGGACCGGGTTCGGGCTTGACCGGAGACTGCAGGGGTGGAGAAACGAGACAACTGGAGTGAGAGAGAAGGAGAACGAATGATTTAGAGCCATGTTACCTGTCACTCAGGCAAAAATTACAGCTTTTTTACGGCCTCCGCAGAAGAACGGCCATAAGTCTTTTCAGGTGCTTATTTTACATTTGTCACTGTGTGTAGCACAGCACCCATAAAACACTGTTGTTTTGGAGTACGTTTCGAGGATCTCTGCATTGCCCGTGTAGGCCAAGGCAGAGCAGCAGGTTGGTTTCCTGCCAGGCGTCTGGTGAAGTGCCCAAGGTGCTCTCTGGTATTTAGATTAGGAGGTAGAGAGGGATTTCATTAGTTGTTTATCTAGAGTCTGTGAATATGTTATACCGCTTGTGAGGAATAACATCACGCAAGCTCAAATGAAGATCAACGTACACACACAAACACACAGACAACCGCAACACATAGAACAAGGGATATTCTTGCACAGTTGGGCAGCAACCTGCATTTCTCCCCACATTTTCATTCATTCATTCATTCATTCATTCTCTCTCTCTCTCTCTCTCTCTCTCTCTCTCTCTCTCTCTCTCTCTCTCTCTCTCTCTCTCTCTCTCTCTCTCTCTCTCTCTCTCTCTCTCTCTCTCTCTCTCTCTCTCTCTCTCTCTCTCTCTCTCTCTCTCACACACACACACACACACACACACACTATACCCAGATCCACATTTCAAGAGGACTCAGTCAGCAGTGACAGACAGTAGCAGTCAGCAGGCAGATGTCATTTAGTCCAAGGGCAAACACGTTACGGCTGTCTCCAAGCCACGTCATGCCATCCTCACAAGCCCGGCATCAGCACCAATGTCGGTTTTGCTCATCTTTGATACACAAATTACTGTAAGATGTTTTTAATGGAACCTGAGAGATTTATCATTGAAAGTCAAAGCAACCAAAATGGAATGCTTTGAAAAGTTATAAAGACATTGTACAGGTAATCCATATGAATTGAGGAGTTTAATCAAAGTCTTCTAAAGAGACAAGATTGTTTTATATGATAACCGATTTCATTTAGGCTTTTATTCAGACATTGAGCAACACACACATGTCAAATATGGTAAATGGAAGCTCAGTTGTGCTTGATTGACACGCAAGAACTGATAAGGTTTGTTCTCATGTCATGAAAGCACGTTCGAGCTTCTACAACAACCAGTGAGGATTGTTCTCACACATCAAGCAAGTACGGTTCTATGTTTACCAAATGTTATGAAATATTTATGTATTTAAGACAAGATTCAAACCCCCCACCCATACCATATTTAATGCAATGTGTGCATGTTTAAACAGATTACATTCTGTTCAGGATAGAAAGCAATCGTGTCTTTTCAGAAACAGTTTAATTCAAACTTCATGATGTCTCATTGCACTTTTTAATGCAAAAAAAAAAAAAAAGTTTGGTTGCATGAACTTTCAATAAATGGACACAACATTATTTAGATTAACAAGATAAACGAAACATGAAAGATTTTTTTTTTTTTTTGGGGGGGGGGGGGGGGGGCTATCCCTTTAAATGAGATGGTACTGTTAAGTCTTTTCTGTTCTTATCAGAGTAGTCATTCACTTGTCAGGTGAACTGTGGGAACAGTTAGTATCTTTTTATGATAGCTAAGTACACATTCTAGCTCATAGAAGAATCAGGTTATGCTTTTGTGAACTGAAGTGGTCTGAACAGACAAGGGCATATTTCAGATCTAAACCTTTATTCCCTCTCTTCAGTTCTCCTCCTTTCAACTGTCTGTCCCCCACATTTACTCAAGATTCAAAAACAACGTAATAATGGCTCCTTTCAGGCTACGGAGAATATCAGCGTTGAGAATATACAGGGATGTTTTTTTTTTTCTTTTGAAGAGAGATTTTTTAAAGAACTATGAAAGATTAAAATGCTTTTTTTATTTTTTATTAAACCTAGTCCCTCTCCAGATAGGACCAATATTTAATCATATATAACTGGTTGACCTTCGTCTTGATTCTCTAAATATAGAAGTCTCACATAAACATGGAAAAATTAGCACATGAAGCCAATTGTGTGACACAGCTGTGCTCCCACCACTAATAGAGGTAAGGAAAGAGTGTTAAGTTAGTGGGGCTTGTGATCTACTTGTTTAGAACAGTCCTAGTGTATTTGGCCATAATATTTTGATGAGCATTTAGGGAATGGGACAGTAGGAATATATCATGCCTCGACTGTCAATTCAGTACATAATCATAGCTGTGATCGGGTTTTACAAGCACACAGGCACTCTGATACAGCCATTAGTATGCCAACATGGCATCTTCAAAGAGCTAATGGAATCAATAAGGTGATGGCAAGCGGTGGCACATGCTTGACTAGCTTTAATCGCAATAGCATGAAACCTGTCAAATGCTTAACTTGTTTCTAACATCTTTGGTTGGGCTTCTCTGCTCCTGTGTTGGTTCAACACAATTTGTGATTGTAGTGTAGCCTGAAGTTAACCTTAGTTTTGCTTAGAAACACATCTTTCATTACAAAGACATTGGGCTTTGTCTTATACAAAAATAAATAAATAAATAATAAAACAAAAAATATATATACATTTTCCCTGTTTTGTTTCAAGAAAAAAAAAAGTTAAATACCAAAAATTGTCCCAAAACTCGGATGATCTGTTAATGACCCACATGTTGTTTCAAATCAGTTATTATATATTTTTTATTTTTTTCATGGAACACTAAATGACAATTTTTGAAGAATGTTCAACGCTCCTGCAATTAATATCTACTCTTCAGCATTCTTGCTTGTGTAGAACTTACACTTCAAACTTTTTACTAGAAAAAAGTCATGTTGTTTAATTGGATGTGTTCTAATGAAGTAGATTGGAGTACTATATGAATACCTTGGTACAGGAATTCTGTTTTTTGGTGCATACAACAATGCTTTTACGATCTAAATCCATCACTGTACTGCCACTATGGTACATGCAGTACTTTTTTTTAATAAAGGTTTTGTTCTGCAAATTTGTTAGAGCTGACAATATTAACACTTAAAGATGTGTTGGTAATTAATGGGCCAAAAATGGGTAAGAGAGAGGAGAACTAAAGAACCCCGTACACACTACTGCGTTTTCGTTTAAAAACGGAGACCTTTTGCTACGTTTGCACCTCCCGTCCAGACTAAAACAGAAAAAACGAAGACCTAAAACGGAGGAGTTTAGAAACGCTGCAGCTCCGTTTTGCGTTTTGAATCTGCGGAGGGCGTTTTAGTGTGGACGAGACAAAACGGAGGACTTCAGAAAATGCTGACGCAGAGGCTCACGCTCTTGCTCTATGAATGGGTGTTATCAGTCAAGACGTACCCTTCCCCGGTTCGTCAACCACTGTTTACACCGGCACGCGCATGCCCAGTGTTGGTGAATGGTCACGTGATCCATGTTTTCAGTCGTTTTAATGTGGACAGAGATCATTTCTAACACGCAGATAAAACACTGGTGTGGACGGAGATCATATTCGTTTTAATTCTCCGTTTTTAAACGAAAATGCAGTGTGGACGGGGCCTAAGGCTACGTCCACATTAATCCGAATACATTTGAAAACGGAGTTTTCGTTTAAAAACGCTCTCCGTCCACACTAGCGTTTTCAGGCGTTTTATGACGTTTCAGTGTGGATGAGAAGTTTCTGAATTCACTTTACTGCGCATGCGTGAAACTTCACAAAAGCTCACTAAGATGATACAGATGGGAAAATAAATAATAATGTTATTGCACAATAACAAGATAATTTTATTTAGCAAAATATCTCACCATCACTGTTGCGTCCAGGTCACATTCAGTCACCATATGTTTGGTCTAAAACGCAACTGCTCTCCTGTTTTGCCGCAGAACAGCAAATGTGAGTACATTATCTGTCATCTTTGCAGTACTGTGCTATGAAGAATAGCACATATTAAGTAACATAGAAAGTAACATATTTTATCGATAGTGTAAAAATGAATAACACAACCGGCACAATACCGATTAACGTGAATATCTATTGGTAATACATGGATCACATGACTAAACTTACGTCATCGTTTTGAAAGACCTCCGGTTTCACTGTCCACACTACAACGCGAAAACGGGGTTTTCAAATTTATCCACTTTGGAGAGCGTTTTCCAAACGATACATTTTTGTTGACTTAAAACGCCGTCTCAGTGTGGACGGAAGGCCAAAACGGATAGAAAAATATACGTTTTCAAACGAAAACGTATTAGTGTGGACATGGCCTAAATCAAATCTAAAACTAAATTATTGCTGTTGTTGATGCAGACTAAGATTTTAAGCAGACCTGCTTAATAATGTCAGGCATCTTATGATCTCTCTCATCACCTCTCTCTTACCTTTTTTTTTGGACTTAGATGCTGCTCTACGATGCTGTGAATCTCCGTCCTTTTGGTATGTTCCAATTTATTAGTTTTAATCATCAAGATTAGTCATCAAGCTGTGAAAGACAATCTTCCTGCTGAAAGAGTGCTGTTTTGAGTCCTGTTTTCTTAATTATTATTTTTTCCTAAAATCTGCAATTCTCAGAATGGATCTACACAAAATAATTTGAATAAGCGAATAAATAAGGCACATGTATTTGGTTAATTTAAACTCATAATTGTAGGCTCTTTAAAACAGGAAATTGCATAGAAAATATAAAATTCAAAGAACACTGATGCATTTTTTTTTTTTTTTTACAGTTTGAACTGTAAACGTTCTCATAATCTGAATAGAGAATACACAAATTGTATATTGAATGCTTTTGGCTACCATCGCTAATGTTACTTTCAGGATTGAGCATCATTAAGATTCGAATTGGGAATGCTTTTGAAGAGTTGGAATTGATTTTGAGACAGAATGTGTTTAAATTAATGTTGATTCAATATTCAATAAGAGTAATTTTTAACAATACAAACTTTGAATGTTGACTTGACACCCTTGTTTGAAAATGACTGCATGGTCTTGATGGTTTTATGACAGATTTATGAGCCTGGTGGAGAACACTTCATGTGACAAAATGCCGTGCCTGTTGAATTTCACTTCCAGTTATTCTAATTCAAATTCCACTTCAACTTCCTACGGAGTGACGCCATTTCAGTTCAGATTCTCACCCATGCGCTGAAAGGGAGACCATTGTTAAATTATGAATTTTGTCCAATCCTGCTCTAATTTTGCCCGAGATACTGTATAAATTGTTAATACATGCAGACAGTTATGCAGTTTTAAAAACATTCAGCCAACTCCATAAAGCTTTTCAAAGTGACTCTACACTGATATATTTTTAGAAATGACTCTGTCTGTAGGTCCAAAATACTCTTCAGCAGATTGATTGATATTTGTCTGTAGTCCATCAACTTACAGCTGTATTGACATGCGCTGCTGCTGTTGACTGATTATCTCTCAAGCAGTGGCAGAGTAGAGCAGAGGCCTAATAGGAAAATAATCACAAATAATCTGTCATCTCTACAGGCCCGAGGAGGAGAAATATATAAATCAGTGCAATCATCTGTTAATGGCAATGTTATGACTGAATTGCATATTTTGCATTTACACTTCATTTTTGTGTTATTTTATTTCACAAGCATTAATTTACTGTCAGTTTCCTCCAGTGCACCTAAAAACATCTGATCCACCTATGTGCTAATCTGTGATCTGGTTTCCTGTCTTTGTATTCTCCTTCGTCAGGCGATGCATCTGACTGCCATCTAAAAGGTCAGGCATCCATTCCGTGTGCAGGACTCTCATCCTTCTGTTCCTCCCAATAACCCGGCCCTCCATCCCCTGGGTCCCTTTCGGTTACACTTTATTTCGATAGTCACTTTAGACGTTCTACTAATTATAAGTAACTTTTCAACTACATGTCAAGTAACTCTCATTAGAGTATTAGTATTTTGTAGTAGACTGTCAGTAGACTGTCAGGTTATGGTTAGGGGTTAGGCATTGGGTAAGGAGAATAAGTTTACTTGTAGTCGACAAGTTACTTATAGTCAGTTGAATGTCTGTTGGGGGACCAACAAAATAAAGTGTTAGGAGATATGAAGCTGGCAGTCTACTAATACTATAATGACAATTAGTTAACATGTAGTTGAAAAGTTACTTATAGTTAGTAGAATATCTAAAGTGGACCATCGAAATAAAGTGTTACCTCACTTTCAGCTGTGTGCATGAAGCCTCCCCCCATGCTTGGACTCTAGCCTGTGATCATATACTCTGAACCTCACAGAGACACAAGAGAGTTATGTGTACATCATCTATATAAATTTTACATTTGTTATACATCCAATCATATAAAACAAGACCAACATCTATTTTCCAAAGCATTCTTGAATTACAACCATTTAATTTCAGATTGTGCATTTTCATGTTTATTCAAAAAAGGGGGCACAACACTTTAACCTTCAAACATGTTAGCTACCAAAATAAATTTCATTTTTGTAATATATATTCTACAAATGACTTTTCACAGTGAAGTAGCTCACCAATAGTAGCAGCTAAAAAGGTTCCCCACACAATGACACCTCTTCCTCTATGCTTCAGTAGAGATAGAGATGCATTTGTAATTATATATTTGAGATTTTTGAAGACACCACTCTGGAGCATCACTATGCAACTCCTGCATTTGCTTGAATTTAGCTAATTTCCTGACCAGTAATTTGATAACACAATTAAAAGCTTATTGTTTAGTCTTTTTTTTTTTTTTTTTTTTTTGCCAAGGAGTTCGTATGATCTATGATCTGGGGTCGTGATGGCGCAGTGGATAAGACACATGCCTTTGGTGTGAGAGACCCAGGTTCGAATTCACTGTGAGACTCTAATCCCTGAGCACAATGCATTCCAGCCCGTTCTCATCCTTTAACGTCATATAGAACGCTATATGCAAAAACGGCGCTATACTACGCACATGGCACCCTTTATCGTTAATATAACAACGCAAACCCAAGACGTCATATATCCTTTAGCGTGAATATGACACGCACACCCTACCCCACACCTAAACTTAGCCCTCACAGCGCGTGTTATATTAACGATAACGTCTGCCATGTGCGTAGGCGCCGTTTTGTCATATAGCGTTCTATATGACGTTAAAGGATGAGAACGCGTTGTGCATTCTCACCCCAAGGCGTCAACTTTGACCATGCTTCAATATCAGGCGCCCTTTAGCGTCACTTACATGACGCGATCCTACGGCGTCATCTAACTGACGCTAAAGGAAAGCGTCAGTTAGAGGACGCGGTTAGGTTTAGGTGTGGGGTGGGGGTAGGGTACACGCGATCCTAGGGCGTCATCTAACTGACGCTAAAGGGCGCCTAAAACGTCAGATATTGAAGCATGTCCAAATGCTTCCCAAGGCGTCAGTTAAGTGACGCCTTGGGGGTGAGAATGGGCTGCTGAGCAAGACACTTTACCCCTCGTTGCTCCAGAGGCGTGTGACCTCTGACATATTGTAAGTCGCTCTGGATAAAAGCGTCAGCTAAATGAATAAATGTAAATGTAAATCTATGAAATGTGCACATACACATGGTCTCACATGCATACCAGTATGTGTACAAGTAAGTGTTAAAACTACATATGGGTGAAATATGTCACTTTGCACTAAAAATGCATGTAATTCTACCGAACAAGCGGGTGACAGTCACCACGGGGCCACAGCATCTCTTTGATGTAAGAGTTTAATAAGAGATAATTGCACAACCACAGTGAGCTCACTGTTTCTGTCTCCGCTCATCGGCAGCCTGGATCCAGTGCCAACAGCTTATCTGCTGGTGCTTTGAGTAGTGGTAGGTTAGAGGTTACAGTGATGTTTTAGTCTCTCAGCATTCTGTCCATCCTGTCACTTGAAACATGTCAGACAGGGCCAAATGTCAAGCTTAGATATCCTGCTCTGGGTTCGATGAATGGGAACGTAGGTGTGGCAGAGACAACAGAAGGCTCTAAAAGAGCGTGAGGGTGAACTGAGCAAGTGAGAAGAAGGGCAGGTTGTGCTCGTTTCACTGCGAAAGCGTGGAGAGCTCGTTGAAAGCACTCCCACACACTTTCTTCCCTGCAGAGACTTGCTGCAATGAGAGGAAAGAAACAACCAGGAGTGAAGAAAGCTTTACCTGGCTGAGAGAGATAGAGAGACAGTGTATGTGCGCGCGTGTGTGTGTACATTTGTCTATACTTGTCTGCTTTCCGTCAGTTACAGTGGGTGGATGGATTCATCCAATCTAATCATCGTGTAGGCTGCAAAATATGTGTTTTTTACTGTATGTGTGTGGGTGCACAGTATGGATGCATGTTTGTAGAGTGCTTCTATATGTATTAGTGCTCTTGCAGGCGACACACACTGGCTCAGCACTTCCTCTGTATACCAGGGCCGTAATCACTATAGATATAGATGGTGACAATTCCCCACCCCCACCCCCAAATTACGAGTTCACAGATTGAAGAAAACAAATGAATAATTGGCGTGCCGTCCGAGGGGAGGGCTTCAAGCTCTGAATTTTGATTCAAACCCAGAGTACTCCCCCCTTATCTCTGTTTAGGGTAGTAACCAGGTGAGTGCGAGGAGGTGGGATGGTGGTGGGATGCAGAAAACTGTCGGGGAACATAGGTGAGTCGGCTATGTAAATACCTTATCTCTTGCTGATTGGTAAGGCAAAGTGTTCCTCCAAACTTTATAAAAGCATCATTAAAGGTGCAATAGTAAGAATTTTGTAATGAAATATCCAAAAATCACTTCCACAGTGTGATATATTTCCTGCAGGATATAACTTAAGATGCAGACATAACGCAAATCACACGGGGTATGGCACATATTCCGTGCCAAAATCAAACATTCAAATGACCGACAAACCGAACGTCTATCCGGACCAGTGATGCGCGGTTTGATCCGAAATGAGCGGTTACCCGCAATTACGAGTCATCCAAAAATATTTGTAATGATATTCGGGTTGCGGTCGGTCGGGTCGTTTAAAAAAAAGAAGCCAATTAAACCTTTGCATTTATATTGTACTAGACACAATTTTCTATGAAATGTATAGGTCTACACTTTATTGGCTGAATAACTGTCACAAAATGACACACAAGCTCAGTCTGAACAGTTCTTGGTTCTGTACTGGTGATCCGAGAACCGCTGTACCTGTGCGTTCGGTAGTACGCGGATGCGCAGTATCAGCTGCTCGTGCTCATCACTTCTCTCAGCAGCAGTTTACTGAAGTCAAATATAATTCGGGATATTGGTTTATTTCGATTCGGAGGGACTGTCAGGCGTCTCTGAAAGTGAGTAACGTACAGAAGTAATTTGTGGATCAACACTGATGCAAGACGCAAACTGTTTCGAACGATTCAGTTCGATTTAGTTTACTGGTTCGAACGGTTCGCTAAAAAGAACCGGTTCAAAAGAAAGATTCGTTCACGAACCGGCCATGTCTATGATCACTACAGTCTGCAGAGAGATGGAGGCGGCAAGAGAAAAGGTGAAGACTGGGGAGAAATACACAAATAGAAAGAGTAAACGTGTGGGAGACATTTGCCGAAAAAATGAAAGATGATGACCAAAGTGCTGGCTTAGTTATGTGTACGTCTTCTTGAGATGCTGTGTTGTTACACGTCTATGGCCCATTGACGCTACGATAAGCATTTACTACTTTTAAAAAATGCGGTCAGCAAGCGGGTCGGGTACAATATTTTCGTACTTTTTTTGCGGTCCGAGTTGCGGGCGGGTTAGTTGAAAACGTCGGTCGGATATGGGTTGTTTATACATTGACCCGCGCATCACTGATCCGGACGTGTTGTACTTTTGAGGGTCTTACCAAGCGGGTTGACCCACGTGACGATCTGACATGATGTCAGGGTCTTGGAATTAGCAGATTAGCATTTCAAAGAGCAGAAATACTGTAGGCTAGCTTATATACAGACATTCAATAGTCTTATATATATATACTGGCTATTGCCACACTGCATATTTGAGTCAGAAGACTGAAATAAGAGGTTGAAATGAGATCAGATCCAGATGGATTAAGGTGTGATAAAAGATTTGCTGTTTATTTTTGTAAATGCTTTATTGAATTTTAATGTTAACAAAATGCTTTCTCTGTATTCAGGTTGGACTGTAATGATAATAATGCAAAAACTTGTACACTTCAAATCAAAATATGCTGTTATTATAATTTATTTTTATTAAAACTCAATTGATGCTCGTTGATTTTCATGTCTGCCACATACTGTATAAACAACGAGCCAAAATACAAATTATTGATTATTTTCATAAAATCCTTCCCAACGTGTTGTTTACATGTGAAGACACGTGTAACACGTTGTGTTGATTATTGCAATGGCTGATTTAGAAAGTTATGTGTGGTGTATTATTAAAGTTAAATATAGCAGAGGCTAAATATATTGACAAACCTGGCATGCTATAACGGCTATTTCGGAAAAGCACAATATTCTACATAATTTTTCTTCATTTTCTCTAAAAAAGTCTGCTGAACTTTATTCACTTAACTTCTCACTACCATATCACCACAAATATAAAGAGACAAATTAGAAATAGACAAATTTTTGAAGGATACAACATTTTCTTAGGCTATTATAACAGTTCAAAAACATATTTTGTGTCTGCCTATTACTGCACATGATTGCATAGCAAAAAAGCCTATATGTTAGAGAGAAAATGTACTGTTTTAATTACAACTATGATTTACAATAGCATTTTTTTTTTTTTTTGTAAAAGTGCATGTAAAATATAACATCAATGTTTTGCCTGATAAGGCTAAATTGATATGGTTGATAAAACATTTACCAGAGAATTATAAAAAAAATCGCTGTTAAGTAACACTACTAGCACAAAACTACAGAACGTACTAGGCTATTTTACAGAGCTGTCAACTCTGGAAATAAAACAATGTTATTAAATTGTAAGGTAGGCTGCACAGTTGAGACACTTTTTAAGATTTTTCACACAAAAATAGAAACTGAAAGTGAAGTTCCACATGGCATTTCATTAGCTCGTAGACGATATTATCAATCAATAATACCTAGTTTATATTTTCCACAATTAGCTTATAACAAGACGGTGATTTTTGTCTCAAGTGTACCCATGTGGCATTTTTTAAAATCTTTTTAAGCCTAATATAATTAATATAATTTAAATTTAAAATAATAAATACATAAATGGAATAGACTAATTTATAGTAGAACCTCAAGTAAATTACATGTTGTTTTGTTTAATTTTCTAATGTGATGTTAGTTGTTGAACTGTATAGCCTATATGTAATCTGTAACATACTATTATTAGCACTCTTTCTAATGTTCAAATATGCAATCTTACACGAGTCTTTATGTAGGACTACATTAACAAGGATTTGGGGACAATTATAATCCCATGCTGCAAACCACTTTATGCCCCTCTAGCACATTATTCAATAATATGTTTACAAGATGAGCACTGATGCACTGAAATCCAACATCACTGCTCCTAATCTGTTTGCATCGATTTCTTCTAACCAGTTATCGGTCATATGAGTTAAAGCAGTACATGTGGAGTGACCTTTTCGATATGCATGCTGGTACTTGGTGATCAGCGCATTTAAAATAAATATATTCATAAACTTGCTCAAAAGCAATCTTTTCCATAACTTTGCTGGGTAAAGGTAATAGACTGATAGGCCGCCTGTTCTGTCCTGTAAATGTGGCTCTTTTATTTTTAGGCAGAGGTATGATTTTAGCCTCCTTCCATTTCTCTGGAAATATGCTCCGCAACAAACTTAAATTGACCAAATGAGCAATAGGAACAGACAGAGCTTCAGCTGCCACCGTTCGGTAGTACGCAGTATCAGCTGCTCGTGCTCATCACTTCTCTCAACAGTGGCACCAACATGTCTCGGTTCAGTGAACTGTTGGAGTTACTGGAGTAAAATAGAATTCAGGATACTGATTTATTTCGATTCGGAGGCGACTGTCAGGCATGTCTGAAAGTAAATAACTAACTTGTGGATCAGCACTGACGCAAGACGCGAACTGTTTCGAACGATTCAGTTCGATTTAGTGTAGGTTCGACCGGTTCACTAAAAAGAACCGGTTCAAAAGAACGATTCGTTCACGAACCGGCCATGTCTCTGATCACTACAGTCTGCAGATAGATGGAGAAAGAGAAAAGGCAAGAGAAAAGGTGAAGACTTGGGAGTGGAAGCTCCGCAAATACACAAATAGAAAGAGTAAAAGTGTGGGAGACATTTGCTGAAATAATGAAATATGATGACCAAAGTGCTGGCTTTGCCTTTGTTATGTGTAGGCCTACGTCTTCTTGCGATGCTGTGTTGTTACACGTCTATGGCCCAATAACGCTCCGATGAGCATTTACTACTTTAAAAAAAATGCGGTCAGGAAGCGGGTCGGGTACAATATTTTTTTACTTTTTTTTGGTAGTTGAAAACGTCGGTCGGTTGCGGTTTGTTTATACATTGACCCGCGCATCACTGGCTGCCACCCTGATAAGCCTTTAGTCCAAATGGTCCATGCCTGTTGACTTTCCATCAGGAAGAGCTTCAAGATTTTTTTCAACAGAACCTCTGTCAACTTGACTAAATGAGAAAGTGTCAGAATGGCTCTTCTCACTCATTATCTTTACTCTGTACTTACTCCTGCCCATTATTTGATTTAAAGTGTTCCATAGTTTTTTACCATCATTTTTTGTTTCATTAATCTTTTCTTGGAAGTACTCTTTTTTTCTTCTTTCTATTCATTTTGACTTCTTTATTTCTAAGAGTTCGGCATTGTTTTTGATCAAATAGTTCTCAAGAAATATTAGCATTAAACGGAAGTTGAGATAATCTTTTCTTTTTCATTTTGTGACTAGACGGGACTTGATTTTGTCCATTGGGAATTGATTTGCTTTTTGGATCATTGTTCTTAATTGCTGCAATTTCATGCGAGTGACGGGTTGCTGAGAGGATTATTGTGCCAGTGCACTTGTCATCAGAGAAGATATGTCATTGCGAGGGGGAGAAGTGAATGTTTCTAGTTCTGATCATGCTTTGTGTCAGACTGTATAAGGAGAGTAAATGTTGACATTAAGTGTAATTTTATGTGTTTTTGTACAGGATGAATATAGGGGGAGATCTGTTAACTCTTTCCCCACCAGCGTTTTGTAAAAAAGTGGCCAGCCACCTCCAGCGTTTTTGATCATTTTTACAAAAATATCATGGCCGCCAGAATATTTTGTTGTACGAATATCTGAAAACGCCGTACACACACACACACACATATGTGTGTGTGTGGCTATATGTGAGGCTATATATATATATAAACAGACCCTCTGCTTTAAAAAAAATAAATAAAATGTTTTATTCTAGCTTCATGATTCCTTTTATTATCAACACTTAAATATGGGCAAGTTTGACATTATTGCTCACTGGCAAAAAAACGGATCAGCTTGGAATATAACTGAAAGATAACTGATAACTGTCTAATGGCTAACGGTTACCCAAGACTTGTCACTGGACTCATCGTGCATATGACAGACAGCAGACCCTCTCCCAGATGTCACAATTAAGTTGTCTTTCAATAGCTTAGAGATAGCCCCTCGCACAAGCACTCGTGCCCTGTCAGGCAGCTTATCTGCTTTGGTAGAGGTGTGTTTTCTTTCCAACACTTTTGTCAAGCAGGAAAACAGCTATTTACAGGCCTGCCAACAACGATTTCCACAGCCATCCTGTGTGGTTAATCCAGTACATACAACAGTCTGGCCACATCTTCCATCCATCTGTCCGTCGTTCCATCCTCAGTCCATCTTCTATCCGACCGACCGGCCAGCCAGTCAGCCATCCCATTTATTTTGTTTGCTTTTGGAGGAAATGGATGTGAGCAATCACTTTGTTGAGAGCTGAGACTGAAATAGCAATTCTGTCACCATAGTTGCCCAGCTGGTTTCTGTTGCCTTCAGTGTTGAGATTTGTTTATCTCATCGCAATGTCATGTTTTTCTAATTTGATATGCAAGGGAAATTATCTCAGATGAGAAGTTCACATAGTCTTTAACTAGCAGTGAATGTTGGTATGAAAAAGCTGTCACTCAAAAAAAAAAAAAAAAAACAAGAAAGGAAGAAAAAGTATTTGTGATGTTGTGTGAAAAGGTAAGAGAAGGATAAAGAATATCTTTTCCCGAGCCTTTGTAGAAATAAGTGCAGTATCATATTTGAGAAGTCAGTTCCATTCACTCACTATAGTGTGTCCATTGAGTACATGCAGCTGAATTAGACTTTCAAATCACACCGACTTTGTTATTTTCTTCAAGTCTTGCTGTGCGCAAGGCTCTTCATCTCCTGACAATCAGCGTGCCAGGTCGATGGGGCAAGAGAAAGGAATCATAGAAGCAGAAGTGTGAATGTTTAAAATGCAGCTGTTCTTGTTCTTTGCTGCCATATAATGTTGGCTGCGAAAATGGCTGGAAGCCTCTAATGATGTGTGGAATAAGAGTTCACGGTATATATCGTCACCAGTAGTCATGGCGTCTTTAACTTTTCACCTGCCTGACAGCATTCTTGAAAATGCCATCCATTCCTTTACTCCTTTATTTGGTTGGTTTGCGTGTGCTCTGAAAGCTGAGACAGGGAGCTGATTAAAAGGAGTTCCTGATTAAAGCACACCTGACTTTCATCTCAATGACTTTGCTAAGAGTGTGCTGTGAATGAGCATTAAACACAATAAAAAATGTAATTAGTCTTTCTTGCATTAAGTAAATGTCAATCATAATGAATCCATTACATGTTATGAGGCTTTCTGAGAGATGCACCAGGTTGCTTAATTACTGCAAGACCACACCTGTACCACAAAATAGCCCCACACAATTCGTGTTATGTGTATTATGTTGTTCAATACAAGCAACAGATTATTGCAGTGGTATACATAGTATGCTAATTCAAAACTAATTAAAGTGATATGCAATATGTTAGTTTATCAGGAGGAAGATTGGAATGTAAAATACCCTCAAACTAAACACCCACATTTCTCAGAAGAAAGAAAAGCAGCTCGATTTCTGTGTACAAAAGGGTAGCAATTGGACTCTGGTCTCTCCATCTCTGCTGGAAATGGGAACTGCTTTTTTCTCATTTTCTCAGGTGGCATTGCTGCCTCAGTGGCAAGTCACCTTTGTTTAAATCAATACTGCTGAAAGAGTGACTGAGAGAACTAGGGAGTGTGGGAAGGCAACGAGTTGGCACCGTTAAGAGAGACATTTAGTCATTTTTAAAAGTGCAAGAAAAAAACAACAATATATGTGCACTGTTTTAAAATGAATGTATTGTAAATATTCAGATACACACTGGTAGACTTTGTAGCTTTATGGCCATTTTTTATAACCAACATCAGATATGATAGAAAATGAAAAATAGTTGTTGGTTTGAACCAGGCCCGCCGTATATAAATAAATGGTATACCCGCCGGTATAAATGGGTCTGATCAAAAACCGGCAAATTTGATGTTGTCATATAATTTGAAGTTCAGTAGGCTAGCGTTATGCTCAAAATGTCCGGTCAGCACAAGTCCGGAGCTCAGAAAAGAAAAGAGAACAAAACAGAGGCCTTCGAGATGTCCTAAACAAACATTTTTAAAAAAAGGTTTTGACTGTGAAGCTGGAACTATTAGTAACGTAGACCTAGTCACTGTAGAGCAAGGTAAGAAACAGCGCAGCCAAAGTTAGGCCCATGACACACTGGCTGCGTGGCCTGTCTGTTTTTAATTCGGCTTAACAGGTTAACAGGTTAGAGCTTGCACACTGTCTGCGTGAGCCGTGCGAAAAACGCGTGCATTTAAACAATGTTTAAATGTCATTTTGTACACGAATACATATTACATTTTGATGTTGAAAGTCTAGGATTTGACATAAATTCAGATATCAATGTACTTTAAACAAATAATAGTAATAATTATCGATTTTCAAATATTGCCATTATTTTTGCCTATATATAATTTTATGTCATTTTAATTTTTTTAACAATCGAGTCCTGCCGTGTCCACTACAGAGCAAAACTGTCAGCAAAGGCAAAACTGTCAGCTGGCCTGGTTTGAACAAGAAAATGGGATCTGTACTTGTCTTGTTTGTGAACAGGCCTTTAGATCTGTCTCCATTCAGGTGTGGAGCTCAAGCAGAAATCAGTTCCCATTCTTCAACAAAGTCAACCATAATGTTTTCACGTAGAACTATAGTCAACAGCTGATGGGCTGGAGTCATTCACCATTGTTCAGTGTTATATGTTTCATTCTACCTTGGTTTTCTTGCAAGGTCACCCAAAAAAGAGTTAATTTCACACTATGATGCTGTAGCGCTGCTAAGGGAGGGGTGGCAACAGTCAGCTCAGCCAATCAGGCTAAAGGTCTGATTGGGTGAGAGAGCCACCATTGAAACTCCAGGCTACAGAGTGGAGCATTGTGTGATGAATGTAAACATATGGGAGTTCCAATGGTCCCACCTCTGTTCCTTCTGACTTAACGTTGACAAAAGCTCTTAAGGGATGTTAGTGTAAATGCTGACTCTATTCTAACAAGCCGGAGTATATAGTGGGAAACGTTGACATTGACCTTGCCAAAGTTTGTTCTTTTTAAATTATATTGCAGTTGTTTTTCTAGTCTCTAACCCTGTCACACTTACGTGTGTACTTACAGTTTGGAGACATATATTTTAAAACTGAGTGGCAATCACAACTATTAAATTTCCACACACTGTGTGCTGAACCTCTCATGTAAGAAATTGCATGTTTGAGTGCCCCATGTCAAGTGTAGATCAGCAATAAAGCCGAGTTTACTGTAAAAATCAACAACATCTTAGGTTGCCCCATTTGTGTAAAGTCATTAAAAAATCTGAGGTATTCTCAAATTGTACATCAAACTAAAATAACCATTTTTGACAAGGGGTGTTTTCGCTGCCAAGGATGAATCAAGTAAGCCAATTGCAAACAATTCACGTACACAACATGACTTGACACCAATTTCTAGCCTTTCACTTCAAGAGCAGCCAGATCTTTTCATATGATATTATGATAGAAGGCACTGAAATGACATTGAGCTAAATGACACCAGTGGCCAGCAAAGGAGGCAAAAGTAACATACAGTCAATCTAGTATTGCTACAGCGATGCATCAAGACAAATTTCAATGAAAGTCTGTTAAAATGGGGTTCGTCTCCAATTGAGATGCAACGATCTTGTGATACTGAACGTCATGGTACTGTGCGTATTTTTCCATGGGCAATGGTTAAATGTTATTTCTATAAAATATTCATATTTTCAATATTGCCTTTGACAGTTTGTAATTAAATAATCCAGAGCTTTTTTTTAATAAAATTACATTTTCATCATAACAAGCCTATCTGCTTGTCATCACGTGATAAGAGGCTTTCTGGACTAGAGTTGTTCAAAATCCACATGCCCTCTTATAATCACTTGGTGCCTCTAGCAATGTCAAAGCATGGTCTATGAATGAAGGAAAGAAAATGTGGAGTTAAATCTTTCGAGAGGACAATATAAAATGACTCCTGTTGTGCTGTGTTCATTAGCTTTAATTCATTAATGTGCAAATTAACCCCAGACACTCAAAGAGCATCGGTGCAACATAGAAGGGTGTTAAGAGAGGGATCTAATGTGGTCATCTAAAGGTTATGAATTAATAATTCATGAAATGTTTTATTTCCGGTTGTCACATATTACTGTGGCCCCTATGTCCCCTTGACTGGATTTCAACGGTGCTGCTAAGATGGCACGTTGGGAGAGAGTAAATGGGAAAAGAAGGAATAGTTCAGGATCCGGAGTCACAGCTGTGTTCTGATGGTTAGGCTCCGGATCTTTGCATCTCCGCTAGTGCATCAGGAACAGATGGGTCTCGGTTAATTGAATTATTTATTAACCAAATCTCTGAACATATGCTGGACATTGAGCATCCTGTCTTGTCTGAGCCGCCCAGCAGTCGTCAAATTTCCGGCCTCCTCTGAAGAGCCTCCTCCCAACCAGGTTCAACATCCCAAGAAGAACAGAAAGAGGGTCAGTAAGAACAGGAAACACTAGAGGGAGAAGTAGGACGTGCTAATTATTTGCCTATTTGCCTTTGGCCATTTCATAGCACCGGCAGTTTATTTTCCTCTTTCTTCCTCCACTCTAAGCATCGCTCCAGGCGTCCCCGTAGAAGACAATGCTGCTTAGCTATGAGCAGTTCTGGGAGCAATAACAGTAAGACTGGTGAGAAGTTTTTACCCTCAAACTCTCCAGGGATAAGCAACACTCTGTGAAGATGCCCTCCCCTTTCCAAAAATCAAAAAAAAAAAAAAAAAAGGAGCAGGAAATTACCCTCCACAATGTGCTTATCCTGACAAATGGTCCGATGATGATCCCCGATTAGCTTCAGTAGAGGTCACAATGCTCTTTTCCTATCTGCTACAGAACACTGGCATTTAAAGACCTGGAACGTAATAAATGTGTAGCGATAAAAGGTTTAATACTAGGGTCAAAAACATACAGTGTTACAAAATGCGCTCAATAAATAAAGCCTCAAAAAACAAACCGTGCAAAATCTAATTTAAAGGCGACGGTACGTTCTTATTTTAGAGTTAAACATACGTGTTATTTGGGCACGTTCAGAGCAGACAGACAGTTACTCATTTTCACCACCGTCACCATGGCAGGCCCCCAAATCCTCTCCTGTCTTGTCAAATCAAATGAAATGGCTTTGATCTTCTTTCCTAACTCAGCTCTGTATAATTTCAACAGCTGCTGAGAAACCTGCTCTCTACCTGAGTGTTTGTCAGCCCAAGCAATTTGTCTTTGGATGGATTGCATTGGATGATAGCTTTATGGAGTCACGGCCAAAGCTTGCAGCGCTGCCTGCTAAGAACGAATCTCTGATACTCACAATCATGCGAGACACGGGGAAGAATGAAAGGAAAAGAAAGGGGAAAGGAAGGGAGAGAGAAGTCAATCAAATGCATCTATTGTGGGAACCATTGTAAGGGTATCAATTACTTTGTGTCAGTCTCCAAAGACCTTCCACTGGTAATGCTGAACACAAATACAGAACGAGATGTGAGGTAAATTATAAAGACAAGGAGATCTAGAGATATACCGACACAAATACAGCAAAGAGACACTAGACTGACAGCCTGAAGGGTGAGCCCAGAGATGTATCAGATATCTGAGTGCACGTTTCACTATTGGGTGTGTGCGTCGGTAGTAGCGCCATGCTTGTTCTGAGAGGAACGTCGTCTTTGGAGGCTTCTGTTGTGTTTAAAGTACTCATCCTCTTGTGTTTTGAAGCTCGAGTGGATAGAATAAAATTTGCAAAACAGTTGGGGATCACTTGTACCTGCAACCCACACAGCTTGTAATTGCTCTGTGACTTCAGCTCAGCGGTGAGAGGAAAGGAACCAATTAAAAGCCAAATACGGCCTATGAGGTGTCCACTAAAAATAGCCACTCAAGCAGTGTTTGCTGTGAGTTGTGACAGAAAATATGGTAGGAGGAATTCGGGGAATAGTATCCTACAGTTCTAAATAAGTGTACCTCTGTGTTGCTTTCGTGGTGCGAAATGAAATGTTGCAAGCAGTGATTATAAGAAAGGTGTCTGCTGTTGTTTTCTCAAAGGATGAGATGTTTAAAGAACCAGGCTCTCTAACAGCTGCATGCAACCGATGTCTGTGGAAAATTAGGCAAGCTGAGGCTTGTTACTTTGTTGTGGCTAATGAAGCAGAGGGCTTTTCAGCCACTACTTACTTCTGTTTTTCATAGTAATTCAGTTAATATTTGCGTGTATGAACCAAGATGAAGTTTCTCTCTATGATAACCTTTACTGAATGCTGAAATTACATGATTTTACCAAGTTGTATGAAATTGTATTATGTTAAATAGACTCTCTAGCTCGGTTTGGAAACCTAGTGATCTGAAGCCTTTCATTAGGATACATTTTCGTTTTATCAAATGTTTATTAAAATAAGTGTGTAATTTATTATTAGAAAAAAAAATCACATTTGATAAATTGTCTTGCCTTGTCCGCATGAAGGAATCTTTTTTTTTTCTTCCCAGAGCCTATCGCTATGCAATATGGGATTGTCGCCTCCACAAAGTGTAGTGAAGCTATACACTTTATCACATAAGGAGATATATAGTGTCTTTTCTGCAAAGTATACATGTAAAGCTGTCTTCATATTTCACCACAATGTGGTGTATTAGGTTTCTGCACATATGATGCCATTATATGCTCCCTCTGTAGGCAGCTCACTAGGTTTTTGAACAGAGCACTTGCATATGGTTTGTATTATTCTGTCGATGTGACGTTTACAAGAGGTCAAGTTATCTCTTCTGTTCCCCCATATTGTTACTCTTAATTATCTAATTGTCAGCTCCATCACAAGCGCCTGTTTTTTTTAAGACAAGGTCAAAGTTGAATCCATCACCTTTAGTGGCATGGCTGATTATAAGGTCAGAATGAGTCTTGGGATAGATAGCCTAAAAGGGTAACTTTATAGGGCCAGAGGTCAAATTGAAATGTGATGTTGGATATCTAAGGGTCACAGATGTGTCCCCATTCCCTCTTCATGCCTAGTGCTACAAATGTCTTCAATCAGGACTGGAGGCTTATGGGAAAGCAGCTCAATCTTTTCAAGATCTTTCACAAGCCCTCTCCACTTTTCAAGTCTTACCACTCTAACCCAAATATTGTTTTAACCAGTCTTGCAAATCTTGTGCCACGCAAGAATCTCGGCTGTGTACGTGGGTGGCATATGAACGTAATTAAAATGCTGCTATTGTGCTCTATTTTCTCTATGTGGTGGACACTTGACCCTGATGGTGGACTTCTATGCTGATTTAACTCTTCTAGCATTTAAACAAGTTTTTTATAGGCTTTTGACTGCTGTCCACTCTTATTAGGCCATAAGTTGTTTCTCAACAGTATGTTTTCATTTCTCGTCTCCACCAGTACTTCTGAAGATTGGATGTTTGAGTGCTCCGTAATTGAGACTGAAACTCGGCCATGCATTATGGATCATAAGTACCAGGCCTCATTTGAATATGCATTGCACAGTCCACCAAAGTGGATTGCCTCTCTAAGAGTGCAGGAGCACTGAACTGAATTATGCAAAAGACCCAAACTGGATTAAGACTTGAATTGGAGACTGGAATAATATTGATTTTAATCTGTTTGTGTCATAAATCTGGTGTACTGTGTATGTGTCTCATAAAAACAGATTGTCTCCCAGCTCCTTTTTTGCATTTCCACCATACTGTATCTCTGTTCAGTAGCACCATGAGCTGTGTGTGCAAGTGTGTGCCGATTGGACGGATGCACGAATTGAGCGAGTGAATGACTCACTCCTATCTGTTTAGTGCTGCATACATAGAGAGGTGTTTCATCTACTGGCTTTGTGACGGGTCCAACCATGTGCGGGTCCAGCTCATCGGTCCTTGTGCTGTGTATGATGATCTTCCTCTCAGGGGCCGTGAGCCGGAGATGCTCTGAGGATGTGTTGGGACTAACAAGTATGTGAGTACAATGCAGTTGGGCGTTGACTCACCAGCTGGCTTTCTTTGTCAGATACCCTCTCTCCCATTTGAGGGCATACCAGTAACACATGCTCACCATGACCGAGATTGTCACAACCAAACCATTAACCTTCATTTTGAGCAACAATAATCCTGCTGTAATGGAGATGCCTTTTTATTTACTCAGCATTGCTGTGCACACACCAGATCCAGGGTGAATTCTGTAAGAACAACTGCTGATTGATTCTGCAAATGTTCATAAACTGGGACTCAATTCCATGAAGCCTTTGATTACCAGGGAATGGTGATCATAGCCATTTTTCTTCTTTTGTTACCACATACATACATTTATGCTACAGTATATAGTGTGTGCACATAGTACACTGTCACAAAATTTTTCCACCAATGATTACAGCAAAGAACAATTTGTTTCCTTGACAAACAATCCTCAGGTGGTTCCCCTTGTTCTTAGAAAAATACATAGAAAAATACTTCAAAATGTTTGAAACCAGTTTGAAAGTCAGTTTGAAGTCACTATATAACGTCATCCTTACCTCACACTGTCTTATTCAAAGGCCCACGGTGCATAGCGCTTTGCATCTTTTCAGTGCAATTCCATTTGAAGTGCAGTAAAACAAAAACATCATTGGCTGGAGGTGTTTCTCTGGAGAAATGTTTTTTAATGTTAAATTGTTTGAAGTTTCATCTCTATGAAATTCTCATTTTATGGATGCACACTGTTTTCGTACGAGTGAGCAAAGTGAGGAACTGCGAAAGAAGTTAAGTTTGAATATGAATATTGGTGTCAAGCATTTTGGTTAAGATTTCCAAGGTGATACACCCACAACACAGTCATGATGTTCTAAGCAAAGGCTGCATTATTGCTCTCTTGTTGAAACAATGGTGGTGGTTGTTATATGAGCTTTATGGGGCGAATTCACAATTGCTTCATTTTATTTTAGTGCAAAAAACATTCTTATTCACAGTCAGTCAAGTCATCCTTATGTATAGCGCTTTTAACAATATAGATTGTTTCAAAGCATCTATACATTGACAATAGGTAATAAAAGTAGTAAAGATTGTTTTGGATTTACTTTAAAATAAAGTTATTGTCAAGCTAACCAATGCAATCTACTTGATCCGATTGATCTATCTTTGTAAATTAAAAGGACCCTAAAATTCTGTCATCATTTACTCACCCTCATGTAATTAAAAATCTGTAGGACATTGTTTCTTATGGAACACAAAAGAAGATATTTTAAAGACCCCAATATTCTTTAAAATGTAGATTTTTCTAATAGTTTTATTGTAACCATGTCATTTTTTTATAGTTTCTAAACTGAACCAAAGTCAAGAAATCCTGCAATTTGCTTGCCATAATTAAAAGACTAAATTAACTTCCATGGATGGTAAACAAAATTTTAATTAAGAGAGATGTCTGTGTACGTTTTCTTGTGATCATGGCGGCAGTAATACATCAGATGATGATCAGATGAGGGAGAAAACCATTATAACGAGGCATAAGAGCAGACCTAGGGTTTAGTGCTTTTAAAGAGCCAATTCAGTTGTGGATCACATTGCTGGAGGAAGTCTGCAACCTTCACTACCTAACACTTGAAAATCTCCCAAGTGCTGTCACTGCCTTGCGCCATGTCTTCCCGTACAAAAAACAAAACAAAACAAAAAAAACAAACAAAAAACAACAACAATGTTGCATGCTGCGCCTATGTAATAGAAATGCTGACTGGACAGGATTTAAGAAACATCAGAAACACTGTTATTTGAAATCTACCCAAACAAACACACCCCTCAGTTAACCCTTTCACGTGTACGATCACACCGGTGTGATCAGTCTTGGCTGGTCCCTGGAGCGTACGATCCCACCGGTGTGATTAGAACGGTCAATGCATCACGTCATCAACTGCTAAATTCAAACTTGCAAACTTGCATCAAATATGAATGTAAGTCCCGTGCCTGCAAGAGCGTTCACGCTTACTAATAAACACTTCAACCAAGGCACTGCTCGCGCATCACAAAGTGATTACAAAACGCTCCCCATTCATAGCAATCGGAACTCAATATGTGAAACAGCCTGCCACCACTG
Organism: Pimephales promelas; assembly: GCF_988280905.1. Lineage (NCBI taxonomy): Eukaryota > Metazoa > Chordata > Actinopteri > Cypriniformes > Leuciscidae > Pimephales > Pimephales promelas. The sequence goes on from NC_142769.1 coordinate 26,194,919, forward strand.
TCAGCGAGCCGCCGTATTCAAGCACCAAAGGTGCGCGTCCCGCGACCATACCTCCGGTTCAGTTTCTCAAGTGCAGCGAGCAGATCCCGGAGGCCATTCTGCCCCTTGCTGCACATATAAAAGCATGGGAAGTGATTCCAGGGGTATCAGAATCAGAATTATTATGTTTAGTTTACTTTGTATTACTGATGAAATAAAGTCGCCACGAGTGACTTTCGTTTCAGTCAATGAAAATCAGGGAGACAGCCTCCCTATATACACTAAGCCACGCCCATTCTGGCAGGCTAAGACGCGATGAGGCCGCGAGCGCCCTTTATTGGATGTTATGCCACGCTGGGCTCAGTGGTAGGCTTCTGCAGTTGCCACAGGGCAGCCAATGAACACACTAGACAGCCTGCTCTAGGTATGCTAGGTGCTGCAATGCATTGACAATTAATACAAAATTAAAGGATAATTTTTTGGCTTCAATATCTCGGAAGGATAAATCTTTCCCATAGCATAAGCTAACTTATGCAATACTCGTTCCCTCTCTTAGAACTGAGGTTACGTTAGGTAACTGATACGTTTCCAAATATTGGAAAGGAATGTGCTGATGGAAGTTATCACCAAAATGCTGAACATCAAGCAAGATCTAAGATCCAAAGATTAATGTGATTGCCAGTCAATAGCAATCATAGCAAGCTGAAACCCCACATCCAGGTCTCATTAGAGTAGCTGTTAGCACAGACAGACCTGTTTATTTTTAGCTGAGGGGCAAGTCCAGGCAAAGGTGCAGGGCGCAGCGTGTGGAGACTATTGATCAGAACCGTATGCTCGTATGTTGGAGGGGCCGAGCTGACCTTGGTTAATGACAGAGTAATGACAGACCTTGGTTAATCTCACCTTTGCTCCTCCCTATAACATCACGCAGACATAAAGAGTCAACAGTACTGAGAGCTCAATGCAGCTCCATGTGCTTTGGATATTGAATAAAATGACAAAATTATATGAAAATATATGAAAAAAATAAGGTTTGAATTTAATCCTCCAGATTTTGAATTTGTTTTGTAGAAGACAATGCAACACGACAAATAGACTTGGGTCATCAAGCTTTAGTGAGAAAGCATCTGCAACAAGGTATGTTGGTCAGAACCACTGAACGTTTCAAACTTTTATAATAAAACAAACGTAAAACAAATATAAGTAACAGCCCCTCGCAAACGATTGCTGCATACACATAAATAAAACATAATAAATATTCCTGACCTGGGGCATATACAGTACCATGAATACCATTTAGGTGGCTAGCTAGGTATCGCCATTGTAAATTGCGCTTGCACATGTAGAATTTATATTTAAGTTTATCAATAATTATTATTATTATTATTACGCACAGTCTGAATAAATATATAAAGTTAATATAAGTCAAGTTAATACAAGTTTAGTATCAGTTTAAAATGACTACATGTGACTGTAAAAGTTCAATGCTGTCAATACCTTTATCAACTTCATAAACTAACTTTACAACTTTTACTTGCACTAATATAATACTTTTACTAGTAATACTAATAATACTTTTTCTTTTAGTTGTCCTCTTTCAGAAAGCTATTTTCGGTAACACTTTAGAATACTGTATCTTACTTACTGCAGAATTAATAAGGAATTATTGACGAACTAATAGGTAATTCTTCATTAACTACTTCTTCACTACTGTTAACTACTAAGGAAGATGTGTTAACTAATCAGTATGTAATATAATTTTAAAATTGTGTTAAGTATCAGTTAGTTAATCAATAACTAATGAATTCTGTCATACCTCCTGAAGAACTACTAATTATCTACTAATTAAGGTTCAAGAAAAATAACTAAGAAGTAATTACTGAACAGTCATACAAAACTAACCTCAGATTATTTGTATATTTTATATACAGTACTGTGTGTGTCTGTTTTCCTCAGCATAGAATGCCACTGAGTAAATTCATGTATTTGAGGCAACGACTGAGGGAAACTGAAAATATAGAGAACTTATTAGTAATTAATAAATAAGTATCAAATAATTCTGCAGGAATTACTTAGAACCTGGAACAGTATTCTAAAGTGAAAATATAGGGAACCCATTAGTAATTAATAAAGAATTATCAAATAATTATCCAGGAATTAGGCTACTCATAATCTGAAACAGTCGTCTAAAGTGAAAATATAAGGAACTTATTAGTAATTAATAAATAACTTTTAAATAGTTCTTCAGGAATTACTTAGAACCTGGAACAGTATTCTGAAGTGACAATATAGGGAACCCATTAGTAATTAATACATAATTATCAAATAATTATCTAGGAATTAGGCTACTTATAACCTGAAACAGTCTTCTAAAGTAAAAATATAAGGAACTTATTGGTAATTAATAAATAATTATTAGATAGTCCTTCAGGAATTACTTAGAACCTGGAACAGTATTCTAAAGTGACAATAGGGAACCCATTAGTAATTAATAAAGAATTACCACATACTTCTGACTCAAATCAAACTTACTGTAAATAAAAAAATATTAGCCTATATATATTAACGTAATCATCTAAACCTTTGTAAAATACACGACAGTTACTTGCGACAAAGGCGAAGAGAAGTGAAAAAGGCAACAGTGGCAAGGAACCAAAACTCCATCAGGGACAAAATGGAGAAAAAACCCTTGGGAGAACCCAGGCTCAGTGTATGTGGCGACCGCGATATTGCCGGAACTTGAATGGTGCAAAAGAAGTTTAAAATGTATAATAACTAAGTATAATAATAAGGTGTAATATACATGATATGTTTTTGCTTATTTGCGGATCATAGCCTATAGGTAAATGTCTGCACTTATTTTTCTTATTAGTGCTGAAGAATGACAAACTGACTACTGTGTATGACTGTTAATTAGTAGTTACTTCATAGTTATTTTTCTTGAACCTTAATTAATAGATAATTAATAGTAGTTCTTCGGGAGGTATGACAGAATTCATTAGCTATTGATTAACTAAAAGATACTTAACACAATCATAAAATTATATTACATACTTATTAGTTAACACATCTTCCTTAGTAGTTAACAGTAGTGAAGAAGTGGTTAAGGAAGAATTACCTATTAGTTCTTCATTAATTCCTTATTAGTTATGCAGTAAGTAAGATAAGGTATTCTAAAGTGTTACCCTATTTTCTTCTTGTTGTGTAAATTTGTTTAAATTACTATCATTATTTTTTTTTATCTTGTAATATTCTGCAGACAAGATAAGTGAATCAGGCTGCTTTTCTCGCAAGAAATGAATAGTTTCACTCTTTCTCAGCATGTGATTGGCTGATCGCTACTGAGGTCACACCTAAACTCCTCCGTAAGATGTTTCATTATCAGTCACACCACTGACTTCGCCCTGTTCTCACGGCCCTCTGCCTCATCCTGCTTGCCACATACTCACCCAATTTTACATCCTATTATTTGGCAATAACAGCACTTATAGCCTTAACTGCATTCACCATGTGACTGAACAGCTACATTAGTGGTGTTGCTTATAACCATCCATCCATTAGACAGTGAGTTGTAAATAAAGCTGTTAATAAAAAGGCAAAGAGATTAAAAAAAGACCCGGGTGATAGATGGTTAAAAGACTTCAGGAATACGTTCAGGGAGTTCGGATAGGGAGAGTATGTGTACATAAACGTGCGCACACACAGACACATATTTAGTGAACACATACCTCAACATTATCTTTTCCATTCAGTTTTGGCAAGTATTCTTGTGACCCTCATCTTCAAATGTGAGAATACTTTCATAGCTCCCCCTGAAAAGTAAAAATGGTCAGGCCAAGATCAACAGGACGCAAGCATATCACATTTAGCTTGTGAGGGTGGGAGAACCAAGTTTGTTTTCCTCCTCCCTCTTTAAATTTATATCTGCCTTGAAAATGAATCTGTATAAGGTCACACTCCAATCAGGATTCCCACAGCATTCCTGTCTAAATGTAAACTGAGAAAGCTATCAGCCTGAGCCAATGTGTGCCTTATTGAAATAAATGAGACTTCATTAGGAGAGCAAAAATAGATGGCATTTCACATTGAAATTGTCTCACTGATTTCTCACCAGCACATGCCAAGATGGGGGTTGCTGTATGTTCTCCTGATCCTCATAAAAGACGAGGCAGATGTTGTGTTGAAAATTTCCTTTTACAATAAATGATTGCTTCCTCCGCTTTGACTTAATAGAGGGGTAAATTCCTCCCAAAATTCAAAACAGAGGGTCTGTTCTACCAGATTCTGTCAGAAATCTGCAGATAGATGTGCACACGTCCAGATGCCTCCTGCTTGAAGCTAGCGTGGCGAAATCCAAAAAAGAAATGTGTTAGCAATTGAAGCCAATGCCTCATATCTTCTCTACTGACATTTTTATTCGTTTTAGCACGTGTGAAAGGAGATGAGAATGAGATGGTTAAAGAGATTGACCCTGAAGCAATGGGCAAACTACCGTCAAACAGGGTTGTTTTGAATTATAGGTGTGCGTGAAGTGAACAAATGAGAAGTGCAACTACGATAGAATGAAAGAGGTTTAAATGGGATCCAAATAAAAGACAGAACGCCTGCCTGCACACATCTGGACAGAGCAGCGTGCGTTGGTTTAAGCGGAACCTCATACATCAATGAGGCATTTCAACACATTGACTTTAAGGCTATTGGCTTTGGATGTTATACTGAGGGCATTAGTTTTAAGGAGAAGACATCTGCTTGGCTTTGGCTGTGGTGTGAAGCTGGGCATTCACCAAGGCTGATAACTATAACTATACAATTTTAACAATCATTCTAATTCCATGACAAAAGGGAAGTCCATACCACAGTTTTAAAGGGGCCATGAACTGGCTTTTTAAATTGTTTTATATTGTTGTCTGAGGTCAGTTTATGATGTTCGCTTGGTTTTTGCATTCAAAAACATCAAAATGAATAAGTAATAGGCTATTCTCTACTCTAGTTTTGAGCTTAGCTTAAAAACACTTGGTTTTTATGGGCGTCTCGTACCGAAGACTTGGAAGTAATCGCCCACTGCTGTGAGTGGATAACAGTTTTGCATATTTTAATGAGTTTCAACTCACTCTTCAGTGCACGTGGGGGAAAAGTGTTTTGAAAACGTCCAATGTTGTAAAATGGCAACCGGAATGATTCGACCCAGAGTCCGTGTGTTGCACCATTCCTGTCGGATCCAATATAGACGGGACAACACCGTTCTTTTATCTTAATCGGTCAGCAAATCCAGTCTTGTTTACAAAACAATCCTCAGTGAAATGAAGCGAACAGACGGACAATGTTTCACCCTCATCAGCTGAATTGGAACGTCATTAAAAATAAAGTTTATCCATGCAGTTCTATTGGAATCCAGAGAAAGCTGCAGCGACTGTCTTCTTCCACAACCAGGCACTGCACAATATTCTGTATTGCTCGGTATCTCGATCCGGTTTGTCATCACGAGGTAGGCATCTAGGTTATTTAGTTATGTGTGTAATGCGTGAGTCGGTGGGCAGGGCTAAACCGGTCCTGTTGAAGTAGGCGCCGATCTTCTTCTGCAGGGGTGTTTTATTCTCTTTGTCATCATAGTTCCCCACTTTGAAAAACGAGTCGTTTGCTGAGCCATGTGTCAATAAAAGCTTTTATTGGACTAACAAGGACGTTTTCAGTTCTGAAACTTACAAGATATTCTTATAATATGATGACCTCTTAGATGTCAAAAGCTCAAGGAATATTTGATTTCTCAGTTCATCACCCCTTTAATAATAACATCATTTGAAATCATTTTTTGAACGATTTTTTTTCCAGCTGATGAACGATATAAAACATTGACAGCCATTCAGATTTCGTTTGACATTAAAGAGCTTAAGCATATAAAGAAGCTGCAGGCAACATGTAAACAATGCTTAGAATAAACAGAATGTTATCGTATATTAGTGTAGACCTAGTGTGTCCAATCCTGCTCCAGGGGGCCACTGTTCTGCAGAGTTTAGCTTCAACCACAAATAAACACACCTGAACCAGCTGATCACAGTCTTAGGGATACTAGAAATTTCCAGACAGGTGTGTTTAGGCAAATTGGAGCTAATCTCTACAGTGGACCTCCAGGAGAAGGTTTGGAATATGTTTATAGTTTTTCTTCTGCTGGAGGAGAGAACCCCTGATCAGACTTATGAGTCAGGGTGTTAAGGTTACTACAAGAGACTGCAATTACCTCCTCAGATTATTATAGATCCCAAGCACAGAGACAATGTGCAGATTTTTAGTCTGTATGCAAGCTCTTTTGTGTTTGGCCTTTAGTGCTGTTGTCATGGAGCCTTGAGAGTGTGCATGTCTAAAGGAACCGCATTTGTGTCTGGCATGCATCTGGCGTGAGTGAGCATTATGAAACGGCTTTCTCACATGACAAAAAAGCGACTGTTTTTAGCTTGTTAGGCAAATGTGCTCACAATGTGTGCGCGTGAGCCAAAAATACTTCAAGACCTTTTCATAGAGCACAAGCAGAGCCGTGCAAAGAAAAGGATAACAGAGTGTGCAGTCATCGATTCCCATTTTTAGAAGTGGCTGTGCTCTTTCCGAACTGAATGGCCGCGGAAACACATACTTCTGGCAGTCAGCGTGTGACTCTGTGTCCATTTGACTCCTAAAGCTCATCTTTTACTTGCAGAGTCTTTCGAAAAAGTTCACGTCTGGATGATTTCATCAATGATCCGCAAATACCTTTCTGGCTTGCAGTGGGGTCATGTAGTGTGATGTATCGTGCAGTAACTGAGCAGCACCTGTATTCAGTATTCAGGCCACTCTGCAAACTCTAACTGAAAGTACAAAAAGAGATAAATTACACTGTGATCCTAAGGACAAGATGACGTACGTGCTTTATGGGGCTAATCCGTGGATCGGTTTACTGGACAGACTTTGTTTTCTTCATGAATGTTTCTTTTCAAGATTGAATATTAACTCTTTTCCTTCCAGAGTTATCTCATATTTTTTATGAAAACGCTTTTCTGCCATTGACAGGTTTTTAAAAACAAATGTTAATTCAGTAAAAATATGAACTCTGAACCAAATGACTGCTAAATAAAGAGACAGCATAAATTTAAATGCAAAGCCATGATCATTTTTGAATAATAGTTACCACATCATTTTTTTCAAGCTGCAATGTGTGCTGGGAACTGGCACAACATTGTTCAAAATAAAATTGTTTGTTCAGATAACTAATAATTTGAAAAGTTCTAAATAAGGTCTGTGTCTGTGTGGGAGAAGACATCCCACCTGCAGATGGCGATGTGACACAAGATGCCATATACTGATACCATATACTGATACCACACCATATAATGTGTGCCCAAGGGGTCAAAGTTTGGCTGGTTAGCATGCGGCCTCTTCTGACTTTTTTATTCAAGCAATATATACAAGGATAGACAAATATTATATCTTAAGAGGCTCTAGAGAGATTAGTGATACCTCTTACTTTTTATTGCATTTAAAAGTTCTGATTCTGATGCGACTTGTTTTTTTATTTGAAATGCTATAATATGAAGAGTTCAGATGCAAAAGCCTCTAAGTGCCATTTGAAATTTTCTTCTAGAATGATCATTTTTATCAAGCTTGTATATTTAAGCTCAGTAATTTCACTTAAATTGCAATGAAGATTACCTATTAATTGTAATTTAAGTGAAATTACTGAACTTAAATATACAAGCTTGATAAAAATGATCATTCTAGAAGAAAATGTCAAATGGCACTTAGAGGCTTTTGCATCTGAACTCTTCATATACAACCCATGACAAGTCAGTGACTTGTTTTTGTGAACACAAATCGCAAGTAGATGCAGTACACTGTGACTCTTGTTAAAATACAAACTTCTTTCCACACAGATCTTGTTTGTTTTATATACTCTAGCTTTTGTTTTGTTGATTGAGAAACTGATTATTTAACTGTTATTACTACAACTGAAGCCAACATGTTCATAAAATAAAAATGCTAAGCTGTAAATAACTAAATTATTGCTGAAATTAGCTAAAACTATTAGCACAAAATAATATACTATTTTTTTCCATGAAACATGTCTCTGTTACACAGCCAATACGTCATCTTCCACATAATTAAAATGAAAAATCTTTAATTTCTCTGCATATACATATGGAGGCTATATGAAATGTAACATTTTGACATCGTCTTTGATTTAATCTACGTTGCAGCATTCCAAATCTCAGAATTTAGGCAAAGCCAAAGATCAGCATATCATAACTGCTGTATTTATGCTGAAGATGGCCAGACCACATAAGTTTTGTTGTGCCATGAATGAGTGCAGGTATGAAAGAGCTGTAACTTCTTCAGTGGAGTAAAATAATTTTTGGTAACACTTTACAATACAAGTGGACTAATATGCAAATTGTATAATATAATGTAAATAAAATTTAGATCAAACACATTTTTTATGTTATTATTTTTAATACTTTTTACACAAGCACCCTAGGGAGTTCTGCATTTAAAGAGCATAATAATTTCCTGCTGATAATAATCCACATCCTGAGAATATGTTAAATTCAGCAAGAGTTTCCATGTTTTTTCATGTGGATGTGTGCACACATTTTTTTTTTTTTTTTTTTTATTGATCTTATCTTAGCAGAGACTGGGGTTTGTTGAAACATGGGATGATTTGTTAAAAATTAGGAATTATTTACATGAGTGAAAGCATCTCCTGAGGTTCTATGTCTCTGTGTGAAAAAAAATAAATAAAAAAAAATAAGGATTTATCGGACATGAAATATGTAATAATAAAAACTGTTTTTTTTTTTTTTTTTTTTTTTTTAATTTGTGATTATGTTAATGAATGTGAAATGACAGGTGTGAAACTGGTGTCATCTGATCTGAATCAGCAGATTCAAAATAAGTAAATTAGTGTCGGGTACAAAAACTGTTGTTGTTACAGTCTGCCTTAATGTAATTGAGTGAGTTGTTAGAATAATTGAAAAAAAGACACACAGACAAAAATAGGAAAAGTTTAACACAGTGCAGTGCAGAGAAAGACATAGTGCAGGAAACACAGACATTGAACCAGATGCGGTGTCCCCTACAGTCAATAAGTGTTGTTTTTATACACTACAGAAATAAATGTGACTTGACTCAAACAGTAAATACATTTGGTGGTTTCAGCAAGATTGGTCAGCTGAGGCCGGTAGAAAGGTGAGTGGCTGTGTATGATGTATGAGAGTGAAAGAAAGAGACAGGAGAAGTGTGTAAGGGAGTAATATCTGCCTCTATTCACTAACCTCAGTGCCCTTTGAACCCATTTCTCCACTAGAGAGGTCAACGCACATTCTGAAGAATCCAGTGATGACAGCATAAAGTGACAGCAATGAAATTGGAAAGAGTGGTTGACCTTTCAATGGCACGCAGAAAAAAAAGTACAGGGATGGCAGACTGATAAGGCTTGATTTTTCTCAAGATGGGCTGCTGGGTCTGTTTCAATGTCCTCTGGCAAAAAAGAAAAAAAAATATGGTCCAATGGAGAATTCTTCGCAGTCTCATTTCTACTGCAACAGTAGATTGCATTTGCAGGCACACACTTTTACTTTGGTCTGCAGTGGAGAGGCCGTCAAAGGAATTTGTTGTCTAAGGATTGGTTGCCTTGCTTGGTGCTCTCAGCTGTCAAAATGAGTTGAGGTGAAAACTGTAAATATTAGTTTGCTGTATCTGACAGCTCAAAACATGTATTTCAATAACCAAGCACTCAGGCCATGTTTCTCTCACTCCAACCTTTGCATTCAAGCACATTGATAGACAGCTGCACAATGTAGTCTTCCACTCCTATACCACAGATGTCAGTGTATCTTTACCTGCCATACAGCAATGGTGTAACATCACATTAGGTGGACCTGTCAGTGCTTGAGCAGGCCATTCATGTGACTGTATGTGCCCTTAAAAATAACCCTACAGACATGGCTGCCACCATGAGTGTTTCTTACACTTTTCAAAACAAAAATGGCTGACTGTCCACGATACTGATAGTTAAGCACAGTGACATGAGATTTTTGAGAATGAGTACAAAATGGCGAGACCGCAGGAATCACGGTGGGAGTGGAATGGTTGACAGTTTAAAAAAAAGTGTGTTTCTTCCAGAAAGCCAGAAGTGCCCACAGGGAGGATTAATGGGAACAAAATGAAAGGCTCCTCTGTGCCAGACTCTCTGAAACCAAACTCTTCAAAACCAGACTCTGAACCACCCACCTGACTCAGAGCAGTTGTGCTGTTATTTTTGGAGAGAATTGTCTTTCTTTATTTTGGTTGAACCATCTGAGCAATTTTAGAAGGCACAGGAAATGTATTTTGGCCCTAGACAAGAGAGAGTAAGGGATACAGCCAGTAGGTCATTATTGTGAAATAAACCCCTTTAGGACAATACAAGACCCCATCTGGGTCTATTATGTGT